>NW_025113124.1:0-166843 GCF_010416935.1 Polistes fuscatus | reverse complement strand
AAAAAGAAGAATGTCAACAGCACACGGTGTTCCCAAGCGGTCACCCATCCAAGTACTAACCGTGCCAGCGATGCTTGACTTTAGTGATCGGACGAGAACTAGTACTTTCATCGCGGTATGGCCGTTGACGAGAAAGACACATATATTAATTGCTCTTAACCATTGAATTCGTAACACTACTAGAAAAAACAAAAGAAAACACTACAAGACGTCTGATACGTACGAGTCTCGGAAAACACGGATTATATGAAAATTTTCGATCGATCTGGTAAAAGATCTGACACAATTAATAAAGCAGAAGAGGTTGTAAAGAATCGTTCGGTAAGTGGTTTCTTGTAGAAAAAAAATTATATTATGAAAATATGTTATATTTGGTTTCATCTTGACGATATTTCTAACAAAAATAGAAAAAAAAGAAGAATGTCACAGCCACGGGTGTTCCCAAGCGGTCACCCATCCAAGTACTAACCGTGCCCAGCGATGCTTGACTTTAGTGATCGGACGAGAACTAGTACTTTCATCGCGGTATGGCCGTTGACGAGAAAGACACATCTATTAATGCTCTTACCCATTGAATTCGTAACACTAGTATAGAAAAAACAAAAGACAACTACAAGACGTCTGATACGTACGAGTCTCGGAAAACACGGATTTATGAAAATTTTCGATCGATCTGGTAAAAAGATCTGACACAATTATAAAGCAGGAGGTTGTAAAGAATCGTTCGGTAAGTGGTTTCTTGTAGAAAAAAAAATTATATTATGAAAATATGTTATATTTGGTTTCATCTGACGATATTTCTAACAAAATAGAAAAAAAAAGAAGAATGTCAACAGCACACGGTGTTCCCAAGCGGTCACCCATCCAAGTACTAACCGTGCCCAGCGATGCTTGACTTTAGTGATCGGACGAGAACTAGTACTTTCATCGCGGTATGGCCGTTGACGAGAAAGACACATCTATTAATTGCTCTTAACCATTGAATTCGTAACACTAGTATAGAAAAAACAAAAGAATACTACACAGACGTCTGATACGTACGAGTCTCGGAAAACACGGATTATATGAAAATTTTCGATCGATCTGGTAAAAAGATCTGACACAATTAATAAAGCAGAAGAGGTTGTAAAGAATCGTTCGGTAAGTGGTTTCGTGTAGAAAAAAAATTATATTATGAAAATATGTTATTTGGTTTCATCTTGACGATATTTCTAACAAAAATAGAAAAAAAAAGAAGAATGTCAACAGCACATGTTCCCAAGCGGTCACCCATCCAAGTACTAACCGTGCCCAGCGATGCTTGACTTTAGTGATCGGACGAGAACTAGTACTTTCATCGCGGTATGGCCGTTGACGAGAAAGACACATCTATTAATTGCTCTTAACCATTGAATTCGTAACACTACTATAGAAAAAACAAAAGAAAATACTACAAGACGCCTGATACGTACGAGTCTCGGAAAACACGGATTATATGAAAATTTTCGATCGATCTGGTAAAAAGATCTGACACAATTAATAAAGCAGAAGAGGTTGTAAAGAATCGTTCGGTAAGTGGTTTCTTGTAGAAAAAAAATTATATTATGAAAATATGTTATATTGGTTTCATCTTGACGATATTTCTAACAAAATAGAAAAAAAAAAAGAAGAATGTCAACAGCACACGGTGTTCCCAAGCGGTCACCCATCCAAGTACTAACCGTGCCCAGCGATGCTTGACTTTAGTGATCGGACGAGAACTAGTACTTTCATCGCGGTATGGCCGTTGACGAGAAAGACACATCTATTAATTGCTCTTAACCATTGAATTCGTAACACTAGTATAGAAAAACAAAAGAACATACTACAAGACGTCTGATACGTACGAGTCTCGGAAAACACGGATTATATGAAAATTTTCGATCGATCTGGTAAAAAGATCTGACACAATTAATAAAGCAGAAGAGGTTGTAAAGAATCGTTCGGTAAGTGGTTTCTTGTAGAAAAAAAAATTATATTATGAAAATATGTTATATTTGGTTTCATCTTGACTATTTCTAACAAAATAGAAAAAAAAAGAAGAATGTCAACAGCACACGGTGTTCCCAAGCGGTCACCCATCCAAGTACTAACCGTGCCCAGCGATGCTTGACTTTAGTGATCGGACGAGAACTAGTACTTTCATCGCGGTATGGCCGTTGACGAGAAAGACACATCTATTAATTGCTCTTAACCATTGAATTCGTAACACTAGTATAGAAAAAACAAAAGAACATACTACAAGACGTCTGATACGTACGAGTCTCGGAAAACACGGATTATATGAAAATTTTCGATCGATCTGGTAAAAAGATCTGACACAATTAATAAAGCAGAAGAGGTTGTAAAGAATCGTTCGGTAAGTGGTTTCGTGTAGAAAAAAAAATTATATTATGAAAATATGTTATATTTGGTTTCATCTTGACGATATTTCTAACAAAACTAGAAAAAAAAAAGAAGAATGTCAACAGCACACGGTGTTCCCAAGCGGTCACCCATCCAAGTACTAACCGTGCCCAGCGATGCTTGACTTTAGTGATCGGACGAGAACTAGTACTTTCATCGCGGTATGGCCGTTGACGAGAAAGACACATCTATTAATTGCTCTTAACCATTGAATTCGTAACACTACTATAGAAAAAACAAAAGAAACACTACAAGACGCCTGATACGTACGAGTCTCGGAAAACACGGATTATATGAAAATTTTCGATCGATCTGGTAAAAAGATCTGACACAATTAATAAAGCAGAAGAGGTTGTAAAGAATCGTTCGGTAAGTGGTTTCTTGTAGAAAAAAAAATTATATTATGAAAATGTTATATTTGGTTTCATCTTGACGATATTTCTAACAAAAATAAAAAAAAAAGAAGAATGTCAACAGCACACGGTGTTCCCAAGCGGTCACCCATCCAAGTACTAACCGTGCCCAGCGATGCTTGACTTTAGTGATCGGACGAGAACTAGTACTTTCATCGCGGTATGGCCGTTGACGAGAAAGACACATCTATTAATTGCTCTTAACCATTGAATTCGTAACACTAGTATAGAAAAAAACAAAAGAACATACTACAAGACGTCTGATACGTACGAGTCTCGGAAAACACGGATTATATGAAAATTTTCGATCGATCTGGTAAAAAGATCTGACACAATTAATAAAGCAGAAGAGGTTGTAAAGAATCGTTCGGTAAGTGGTTTCTTGTAGAAAAAAAAATTATATTATGAAAATATGTTATATTTGGTTTCATCTTGACGATATTTCTAACAAAATAGAAAAAAAAAGAAGAATGTCAACAGCACACGGTGTTCCCAAGCGGTCACCCATCCAAGTACTAACCGTGCCCAGCGATGCTTGACTTTAGTGATCGGACGAGAACTAGTACTTTCATCGCGGTATGGCCGTTGACGAGAAAGACACATCTATTAATTGCTCTTAACCATTGAATTCGTAACACTAGTATAGAAAAAACAAAAGAACACTACAAGACGTCTGATACGTACGAGTCTCGGAAACACGGATTATATGAAAATTTTCGATCGATCTGGTAAAAAGATCTGACACAATTAATAAAGCAGAAGAGGTTGTAAAGAATCGTTCGGTAAGTGGTTTCGTGTAGAAAAAAAAATTATATTATGAAAATATGTTATATTTGGTTTCATCTTGACGATATTTCTAACAAAATAGAAAAAAAAAGAAGAATGTCAACAGCACACGGTGTTCCCAAGCGGTCACCCATCCAAGTACTAACCGTGCCCAGCGATGCTTGACTTTAGTGATCGGACGAGAACTAGTACTTTCATCGCGGTATGGCCGTTGACGAGAAAGACACATCTATTAATTGCTCTTAACCATTGAATTCGTAACACTACTATAGAAAAAACAAAAGAAAACACTACAAGACGTCTGATACGTACGAGTCTCGGAAAACACGGATTATATGAAAATTTTCGATCGATCTGGTAAAAAGATCTGACACAATTAATAAAGCAGAAGAGGTTGTAAAGAATCGTTCGGTAAGTGGTTTCTTGTAGAAAAAAAAATTATATTATGAAAATATGTTATATTTGGTTTCATCTTGACGATATTTCTAACAAAAATAGAAAAAAAAGAAGAATGTCAACAGCACACGGTGTTCCCAAGCGGTCACCCATCCAAGTACTAACCGTGCCCAGCGATGCTTGACTTTAGTGATCGGACGAGAACTAGTACTTTCATCGCGGTATGGCCGTTGACGAGAAAGACACATCTATTAATTGCTCTTAACCATTGAATTCGTAACACTAGTATAGAAAAAACAAAAGAACATACTACAAGACGTCTGATACGTACGAGTCTCGGAAAACACGGATTATATGAAAATTTTCGATCGATCTGGTAAAAAGATCTGACACAATTAATAAAGCAAAGAGGTTGTAAAGAATCGTTCGGTAAGTGGTTTCTTGTAGAAAAAAAAATTATATTATGAAAATATGTTATATTTGGTTTCATCTTGACGATATTTCTAACAAAAATAGAAAAAAAAAGAAGAATGTCAACAGCACACGGTGTTCCCAAGCGGTCACCCATCCAAGTACTAACCGTGCCCAGCGATGCTTGACTTTAGTGATCGGACGAGAACTAGTACTTTCATCGCGGTATGGCCGTTGACGAGAAAGACACATCTATTAATTGCTCTTAACCATTGAATTCGTAACACTAGTATAGAAAAAACAAAAGAACATACTACAAGACGTCTGATACGTACGAGTCTCGGAAAACACGGATTATATGAAAATTTTCGATCGATCTGGTAAAAAGATCTGACACAATTAATAAAGCAGAAGAGGTTGTAAAGAATCGTTCGGTAAGTGGTTTCTTGTAGAAAAAAAATTATATTATGAAAATATGTTATATTTGGTTTCATCTTGACGATATTTCTAACAAAAATAGAAAAAAAAAGAAGAATGTCAACAGCACACGGTGTTCCCAAGCGGTCACCCATCCAAGTACTAACCGTGCCCAGCGATGCTTGACTTTAGTGATCGGACGAGAACTAGTACTTTCATCGCGGTATGGCCGTTGACGAGAAAGACACATCTATTAATTGCTCTTAACCATTGAATTCGTAACACTAGTATAGAAAAAACAAAAGAACATACTACAAGACGGCTGATACGTACGAGTCTCGGAAAACACGGATTATATGAAAATTTTCGATCGATCTGGTAAAAAGATCTGACACAATTAATAAAGCAGAAGAGGTTGTAAAGAATCGTTCGGTAAGTGGTTTCTTGTAGAAAAAAAAATTATATTATGAAAATATGTTATATTTGGTTTCATCTTGACGATATTTCTAACAAAAATAGAAAAAAAAAGAAGAATGTCAACAGCACACGGTGTTCCCAAGCGGTCACCCATCCAAGTACTAACCGTGCCCAGCGATGCTTGACTTTAGTGATCGGACGAGAACTAGTACTTTCATCGCGGTATGGCCGTTGACGAGAAAGACACATCTATTAATTGCTCTTAACCATTGAATTCGTAACACTAGTATAGAAAAAACAAAAGAACATACTACAAGACGCCTGATACGTACGAGTCTCGGAAAACACGGATTATATGAAAATTTTCGATCGATCTGGTAAAAAGATCTGACACAATTAATATAAGCAGAAGAGGTTGTAAAGAATCGTTCGGTAAGTGGTTTCTTGTAGAAAAAAAAATTATATTATGAAAATATGTTATATTTGGTTTCATCTTGACGATATTTCTAACAAAAATAGAAAAAAAAAGAAGAATGTCAACAGCACACGGTGTTCCCAAGCGGTCACCCATCCAAGTACTAACCGTGCCCAGCGATGCTTGACTTTAGTGATCGGACGAGAACTAGTACTTTCATCGCGGTATGGCCGTTGACGGAAAGACACATCTATTAATTGCTCTTAACCATTGAATTCGTAACACTAGTATAGAAAAAACAAAAAAAACATACAAGACGCCTGATACGTACGAGTCTCGGAAAACACGGATTATATGAAAATTTTCGATCGATCTGGTAAAAAGATCTGACACAATTAATAAAGCAGAAGAGGTTGTAAAGAATCGTTCGGTAAGTGGTTCTTGTAGAAAAAAAAATTATATTATGAAAATATGTTATATTTGGTTTCATCTTGACGATATTTCTAACAAAAAAAAAAAAAAAGAAGAATGTCAACAGCACACGGTGTTCCCAAGCGGTCACCCATCCAAGTACTAACCGTGCCCAGCGATGCTTGACTTTAGTGATCGGACGAGAACTAGTACTTTCATCGCGGTATGGCCGTTGACGAGAAAGACACATCTATTAATTGCTCTTAACCATTGAATTCGTAACACTAGTATAGAAAAAACAAAAGAAACATACTACAAGACGTCTGATACGTACGAGTCTCGGAAAACACGGATTATATGAAAATTTTCGATCGATCTGGTAAAAAGATCTGACACAATTAAAAAAGAAGAGGTTGTAAAGAATCGTTCGGTAAGTGGTTTCTTGTAGAAAAAAAAATTATATTATGAAAATATGTTATATTTGGTTTCATCTTGACGATATTTCTAACAAAATAGAAAAAAAAAGAAGAATGTCAACAGCACACGGTGTTCCCAAGCGGTCACCCATCCAAGTACTAACCGTGCCCAGCGATGCTTGACTTTAGTGATCGGACGAGAACTAGTTTCATCGCGGTATGGCCGTTGACGAGAAAGACACATCTATTAATTGCTCTTAACCATTGAATTCGTAACACTAGTATAGAAAAAACAAAAGAACACACTACAAGACGTCTGATACGTACGAGTCTCGGAAAACACGGATTATATGAAAATTTTCGATCGATCTGGTAAAAAGATCTGACACAATTAATAAAGCAGAAGAGGTTGTAAAGAATCGTTCGGTAAGTGGTTTCTTGTAGAAAAAAAAAATTATATTATGAAAATATGTTATATTTGGTTTCATCTTGACGATATTTCTAACAAAATAGAAAAAAAAAGAAGAATGTCAACAGCACACGGTGTTCCCAAGCGGTCACCCATCCAAGTACTAACCGTGCCCAGCGATGCTTGACTTTAGTGATCGGACGAGAACTAGTACTTTCATCGCGGTATGGCCGTTGACGAGAAAGACACATCTATTAATTGCTCTTAACCATTGAATTCGTAACACTAGTATAGAAAAAACAAAAGAACATACTACAAGACGTCTGATACGTACGAGTCTCGGAAAACACGGATTATATGAAAATTTTCGATCGATCTGGTAAAAAGATCTGACACAATTAATAAAGCAGAAGAGGTTGTAAAGAATCGTTCGGTAAGTGGTTTCGTGTAGAAAAAAAAATTATATTATGAAAATATGTTATATTTGGTTTCATCTTGACGATATTTCTAACAAAAATAGAAAAAAAAAGAAGAATGTCAACAGCACACGGTGTTCCCAAGCGGTCACCCATCCAAGTACTAACCGTGCCCAGCGATGCTTGACTTTAGTGATCGGACGAGAACTAGTACTTTCATCGCGGTATGGCCGTTGACGAGAAAGACACATCTATTAATTGCTCTTAACCATTGAATTCGTAACACTATATAGAAAAAACAAAAGAACACTACAAGACGTCTGATACGTACGAGTCTCGGAAAACACGGATTATATGAAAATTTTCGATCGATCTGGTAAAAAGATCTGACACAATTAATAAAGCAGAAGAGGTTGTAAAGAATCGTTCGGTAAGTGGTTTCTTGTAGAAAAAAAAATTATATTATGAAAATATGTTATATTGTTTCATCTTGACGATATTTCTAACAAAAATAGAAAAAAAAAGAAGAATGTCAACAGCACACGGTGTTCCCAAGCGGTCACCCATCCAAGTACTAACCGTGCCCAGCGATGCTTGACTTTAGTGATCGGACGAGAACTAGTACTTTCATCGCGGTATGGCCGTTGACGAGAAAGACACATCTATTAATTGCTCTTAACCATTGAATTCGTAACACTATAGAAAAAACAAAAGAACATACTACAAGACGTCTGATACGTACGAGTCTCGGAAAACACGGATTATATGAAAATTTTCGATCGATCTGGTAAAAAGATCTGACACAATTAATAAAGCAGAAGAGGTTGTAAAGAATCGTTCGGTAAGTGGTTTCTTGTAGAAAAAAAAATTATATTATGAAAATATGTTATATTTGGTTTCATCTTGACGATATTTCTAACAAAATAAAAAAAAAAGAAGAATGTCAACAGCACACGGTGTTCCCAAGCGGTCACCCATCCAAGTACTAACCGTGCCCAGCGATGCTTGACTTTAGTGATCGGACGAGAACTAGTACTTTCATCGCGGTATGGCCGTTGACGAGAAAGACACATCTATTAATTGCTCTTAACCATTGAATTCGTAACACTAGTATAGAAAAAACAAAAGAACTACTACAAGACGTCTGATACGTACGAGTCTCGGAAAACACGGATTATATGAAAATTTTCGATCGATCTGGTAAAAAGATCTGACACAATTAATAAAGCAGAAGAGGTTGTAAAGAATCGTTCGGTAAGTGGTTTCGTGTAGAAAAAAAAATTATATTATGAAAATATGTTATTTGGTTTCATCTTGACGATATTTCTAACAAAAATAGAAAAAAAAAGAAGAATGTCAACAGCACACGGTGTTCCCAAGCGGTCACCCATCCAAGTACTAACCGTGCCCAGCGATGCTTGACTTTAGTGATCGGACGAGAACTAGTACTTTCATCGCGGTATGGCCGTTGACGAGAAAGACACATCTATTAATTGCTCTTAACCATTGAATTCGTAACACCTATAGAAAAACAAAAGAAAACACTACAAGACGCCTGATACGTACGAGTCTCGGAAAACACGGATTATATGAAAATTTTCGATCGATCTGGTAAAAAGATCTGACACAATTAATAAAGCAGAAGAGGTTGTAAAGAATCGTTCGGTAAGTGGTTTCTTGTAGAAAAAAAAATTATATTATGAAATATGTTATATTTGGTTTCATCTTGACGATATTTCTAACAAAAATAGAAAAAAAAGAAGAATGTCAACAGCACACGGTGTTCCCAAGCGGTCACCCATCCAAGTACTAACCGTGCCCAGCGATGCTTGACTTTAGTGATCGGACGAGAACTAGTACTTTCATCGCGGTATGGCCGTTGACGAGAAAGACACATCTATTAATTGCTCTTAACCATTGAATTCGTAACACTAGTATAGAAAAAACAAAAGAACATACTACAAGACGTCTGATACGTACGAGTCTCGGAAAACACGGATTATATGAAAATTTTCGATCGATCTGGTAAAAAGATCTGACACAATTAATAAAGCAGAAGAGGTTGTAAAGAATCGTTCGGTAAGTGGTTTCTTGTAGAAAAAAAAATTATATTATGAAAATATGTTATATTTGGTTTCATCTTGACGATATTTCTCTAACAAAAAAAAAAAAAAGAAGAATGTCAACAGCACACGGTGTTCCCAAGCGGTCACCCATCCAAGTACTAACCGTGCCCAGCGATGCTTGACTTTAGTGATCGGACGAGAACTAGTACTTTCATCGCGGTATGGCCGTTGACGAGAAAGACACATCTATTAATTGCTCTTAACCATTGAATTCGTAACACTAGTATAGAAAAAACAAAAGAACATATACAAGACGTCTGATACGTACGAGTCTCGGAAAACACGGATTATATGAAAATTTTCGATCGATCTGGTAAAAAGATCTGACACAATTAATAAAGCAGAAGAGGTTGTAAAGAATCGTTCGGTAAGTGGTTTCGTGTAGAAAAAAAAATTATATTATGAAATATGTTTATTTGGTTTCATCTTGACGATATTTCTAACAAAAATAGAAAAAAAAAGAAGAATGTCAACAGCACACGGTGTTCCCAAGCGGTCACCCATCCAAGTACTAACCGTGCCCAGCGATGCTTGACTTTAGTGATCGGACGAGAACTAGTACTTTCATCGCGGTATGGCCGTTGACGAGAAAGACACATCTATTAATTGCTCTTAACCATTGAATTCGTAACTACTATAGAAAAAAACAAAAGAAAACACTACAAGACGCCTGATACGTACGAGTCTCGGAAAACACGGATTATATGAAAATTTTCGATCGATCTGGTAAAAAGATCTGACACAATTAATAAAGCAGAAGAGGTTGTAAAGAATCGTTCGGTAAGTGGTTTCTTGTAGAAAAAAATTATATTATGAAAATATGTTATATTTGGTTTCATCTTGACGATATTTCTAACAAAAATAGAAAAAAAAAGAAGAATGTCAACAGCACACGGTGTTCCCAAGCGGTCACCCATCCAAGTACTAACCGTGCCCAGCGATGCTTGACTTTAGTGATCGGACGAGAACTAGTACTTTCATCGCGGTATGGCCGTTGACGAGAAAGACACATCTATTAATTGCTCTTAACCATTGAATTCGTAACACTAGTATAGAAAAAACAAAAGAACATACTACAAGACGTCTGATACGTACGAGTCTCGGAAAACACGGATTATATGAAAATTTTCGATCGATCTGGTTAAAAAGATCTGACACAATTATAAAGCAGAAGAGGTTGTAAAGAATCGTTCGGTAAGTGGTTTCTTGTAGAAAAAAAAATTATATTATGAAAATATGTTATATTTGGTTTCATCTTGACGATATTTCTAACAAAAATAGAAAAAAAAGAAGAATGTCAACAGCACACGGTGTTCCCAAGCGGTCACCCATCCAAGTACTAACCGTGCCCAGCGATGCTTGACTTTAGTGATCGGACGAGAACTAGTACTTTCATCGCGGTATGGCCGTTGACGAGAAAGACACATCTATTAATTGCTCTTAACCATTGAATTCGTAACACTACTATAGAAAAAAAAAAGAAAACACTACAAGACGCCTGATACGTACGAGTCTCGGAAAACACGGATTATATGAAAATTTTCGATCGATCTGGTAAAAAGATCTGACACAATTAATAAAGCAGAAGAGGTTGTAAAGAATCGTTCGGTAAGTGGTTTCGTGTAGAAAAAAAATTATATTATGAAAATATGTTATATTTGGTTTCATCTTGACGATATTTCTAACAAAAATAGAAAAAAAAAGAAGAATGTCAACAGCACACGGTGTTCCCAAGCGGTCACCCATCCAAGTACTAACCGTGCCCAGCGATGCTTGACTTTAGTGATCGGACGAGAACTAGTACTTTCATCGCGGTATGGCCGTTGACGAGAAAGACACATCTATTAATTGCTCTTAACCATTGAATTCGTAACACTAGTATAGAAAAAACAAAAGAACATACTACAAGACGTCTGATACGTACGAGTCTCGGAAAACACGGATTATATGAAAATTTTCGATCGATCTGGTTAAAAAGATCTGACACAATTAATAAAGCAGAAGAGGTTGTAAAGAATCGTTCGGTAAGTGGTTTCTTGTAGAAAAAAAAATTATATTATGAAAATATGTTATATTGGTTTCATCTTGACGATATTTCTAACAAAAATAGAAAAAAAAAAGAAGAATGTCAACAGCACACGGTGTTCCCAAGCGGTCACCCATCCAAGTACTAACCGTGCCCAGCGATGCTTGACTTTAGTGATCGGACGAGAACTAGTACTTTCATCGCGGTATGGCCGTTGACGAGAAAGACACTCTATTAATTGCTCTTAACCATTGAATTCGTAACACTACTATAGAAAAAACAAAAGAAAACACTACAAGACGCCTGATACGTACGAGTCTCGGAAAACACGGATTATATGAAAATTTTCGATCGATCTGGTAAAAAGATCTGACACAATTAATAAAGCAGAAGAGGTTGTAAAGAATCGTTCGGTAAGTGGTTTCTTGTAGAAAAAAAAATTATATTATGAAAATATGTTATATTTGGTTTCATCTTGACGATATTTCTAACAAAAATAGAAAAAAAAAGAAGAATGTCAACAGCACACGGTGTTCCCAAGCGGTCACCCATCCAAGTACTAACCGTGCCCAGCGATGCTTGACTTTAGTGATCGGACGAGAACTAGTACTTTCATCGCGGTATGGCCGTTGACGAGAAAGACACATCTATTAATTGCTCTTAACCATTGAATTCGTAACACTAGTATAGAAAAAACAAAAGAACATACTACAAGACGTCTGATACGTACGAGTCTCGGAAAACACGGATTATATGAAAATTTTCGATCGATCTGGTAAAAAGATCTGACACAATTAATAAAGCAGAAGAGGTTGTGAAGAATCGTTCGGTAAGTGGTTTCGTGTAGAAAAAAAAATTATATTATCAAAATATGTTATATTTGGTTACATCTTGACGATATTTCTAACAAAACTAGAAAAAAAAAAGAAGAATGTCAACAGCACACGGTGTTCCCAAGCGGTCACCCATCCAAGTACTAACCGTGCCCAGCGATGCTTGACTTTAGTGATCGGACGAGAACTAGTACTTTCATCGCGGTATGGCCGTTGACGAGAAAGACACATCTATTAATTGCTCTTAACCATTGAATTCGTAACACTACTATAGAAAAAACAAAAGAAAATACTACAAGACGCCTGATACGTACGAGTCTCGGAAAACACGGATTATATGAAAATTTTCGATCGATCTGGTAAAAAGATCTGACACAATTAATAAAGCAGAAGAGGTTGTAAAGAATCGTTCGGTAAGTGGTTTCTTGTAGAAAAAAAAATTATATTATGAAAATATGTTATATTTGGTTTCATCTTGACGATATTTCTAAAAAATAGAAAAAAAAAGAAGAATGTCAACAGCACACGGTGTTCCCAAGCGGTCACCCATCCAAGTACTAACCGTGCCCAGCGATGCTTGACTTTAGTGATCGGACGAGAACTAGTACTTTCATCGCGGTATGGCCGTTGACGAGAAAGACACATCTATTAATTGCTCTTAACCATTGAATTCGTAACACTAGTATAGAAAAAACAAAAGAACATACTACAAGACGTCTGATACGTACGAGTCTCGGAAAACACGGATTATATGAAAATTTTCGATCGATCTGGTAAAAAGATCTGACACAATTAATAAAGCAGAAGAGGTTGTAAAGAATCGTTCGGTAAGTGGTTTCTTGTAGAAAAAAAAATATATTATGAAAATATGTTATATTTGGTTTCATCTTGACGATATTTCTAACAAAAATAGAAAAAAAAAGAAGAATGTCAACAGCACACGGTGTTCCCAAGCGGTCACCCATCCAAGTACTAACCGTGCCCAGCGATGCTTGACTTTAGTGATCGGACGAGAACTAGTACTTTCATCGCGGTATGGCCGTTGACGAGAAAGACACATCTATTAATTGCTCTTAATCATTGAATTCGTAACACTAGTATAGAAAAAACAAAAGAACATACTACAAGACGCCTGATACGTACGAGTCTCGGAAAACACGGATTATATGAAAATTTTCGATCGATCTGGTAAAAAGATCTGACACAATTAATAAAGCAGAAGAGGTTGTGAAGAATCGTTCGGTAAGTGGTTTCGTGTAGAAAAAAAAATTATATTATGAAAATATGTTATATTTGGTTTCATCTTGACGATATTTCTAACAAAAATAGAAAAAAAAAGAAGAATGTCAACAGCACACGGTGTTCCCAAGCGGTCACCCATCCAAGTACTAACCGTGCCCAGCGATGCTTGACTTTAGTGATCGGACGAGAACTAGTACTTTCATCGCGGTATGGCCGTTGACGAGAAAGACACATCTATTAATTGCTCTTAACCATTGAATTCGTAACACTAGTATAGAAAAAACAAAAGAACATACTACAAGACGCCTGATACGTACGAGTCTCGGAAAACACGGATTATATGAAAATTTTCGATCGATCTGGTAAAAAGATCTGACACAATTAATAAAGCAGAAGAGGTTGTGAAGAATCGTTCGGTAAGTGGTTTCGTGTAGAAAAAAAAATTATATTATCAAAATATGTTATATTTGGTTACATCTTGACGATATTTCTAACAAAACTAGAAAAAAAAAAGAAGAATGTCAACAGCACACGGTGTTCCCAAGCGGTCACCCATCCAAGTACTAACCGTGCCCAGCGATGCTTGACTTTAGTGATCGGACGAGAACTAGTACTTTCATCGCGGTATGGCCGTTGACGAGAAAGACACATCTATTAATTGCTCTTAACCATTGAATTCGTAACACTAGTATAGAAAAAACAAAAGAACATACTACAAGACGTCTGATACGTACGAGTCTCGGAAAACACGGATTATATGAAAATTTTCGATCGATCTGGTAAAAAGATCTGACACAATTAATAAAGCAGAAGAGGTTGTGAAGAATCGTTCGGTAAGTGGTTTCGTGTAGAAAAAAAAATTATATTATCAAAATATGTTATATTTGGTTACATCTTGACGATATTTCTAACAAAACTAGAAAAAAAAAAGAAGAATGTCAACAGCACACGGTGTTCCCAAGCGGTCACCCATCCAAGTACTAACCGTGCCCAGCGATGCTTGACTTTAGTGATCGGACGAGAACTAGTACTTTCATCGCGGTATGGCCGTTGACGAGAAAGACACATCTATTAATTGCTCTTAACCATTGAATTCGTAACACTAGTATAGAAAAAACAAAAGAACATACTACAAGACGTCTGATACGTACGAGTCTCGGAAAACACGGATTATATGAAAATTTTCGATCGATCTGGTAAAAAGATCTGACACAATTAATAAAGCAGAAGAGGTTGTAAAGAATCGTTCGGTAAGTGGTTTCGTGTAGAAAAAAAATTATATTATGAAAATATGTTATATTTGGTTACATCTTGACGATATTTCTAACAAAACTAGAAAAAAAAAAGAAGAATGTCAACAGCACACGGTGTTCCCAAGCGGTCACCCATCCAAGTACTAACCGTGCCCAGCGATGCTTGACTTTAGTGATCGGACGAGAACTAGTACTTTCATCGCGGTATGGCCGTTGACGAGAAAGACACATCTATTAATTGCTCTTAACCATTGAATTCGTAACACTACTATAGAAAAAACAAAAGAAAATACTACAAGACGCCTGATACGTACGAGTCTCGGAAAACACGGATTATATGAAAATTTTCGATCGATCTGGTAAAAAGATCTGACACAATTAATAAAGCAGAAGAGGTTGTAAAGAATCGTTCGGTAAGTGGTTTCTTGTAGAAAAAAAAATTATATTATGAAAATATGTTATATTTGGTTTCATCTTGACGATATTTCTAACAAAAATAGAAAAAAAAGAAGAATGTCAACAGCACACGGTGTTCCCAAGCGGTCACCCATCCAAGTACTAACCGTGCCCAGCGATGCTTGACTTTAGTGATCGGACGAGAACTAGTACTTTCATCGCGGTATGGCCGTTGACGAGAAAGACACATCTATTAATTGCTCTTAACCATTGAATTCGTAACACTAGTATAGAAAAAACAAAAGAACATACTACAAGACGCCTGATACGTACGAGTCTCGGAAAACACGGATTATATGAAAATTTTCGATCGATCTGGTAAAAAGATCTGACACAATTAATAAAGCAGAAGAGGTTGTGAAGAATCGTTCGGTAAGTGGTTTCGTGTAGAAAAAAAAATTATATTATCAAAATATGTTATATTTGGTTACATCTTGACGATATTTCTAACAAAACTAGAAAAAAAAAAGAAGAATGTCAACAGCACACGGTGTTCCCAAGCGGTCACCCATCCAAGTACTAACCGTGCCCAGCGATGCTTGACTTTAGTGATCGGACGAGAACTAGTACTTTCATCGCGGTATGGCCGTTGACGAGAAAGACACATCTATTAATTGCTCTTAACCATTGAATTCGTAACACTAGTATAGAAAAAACAAAAGAACATACTACAAGACGCCTGATACGTACGAGTCTCGGAAAACACGGATTATATGAAAATTTTCGATCGATCTGGTAAAAAGATCTGACACAATTAATAAAGCAGAAGAGGTTGTAAAGAATCGTTCGGTAAGTGGTTTCGTGTAGAAAAAAAATTATATTATGAAAATATGTTATATTTGGTTTCATCTTGACGATATTTCTAACAAAAATAGAAAAAAAAAGAAGAATGTCAACAGCACACGGTGTTCCCAAGCGGTCACCCATCCAAGTACTAACCGTGCCCAGCGATGCTTGACTTTAGTGATCGGACGAGAACTAGTACTTTCATCGCGGTATGGCCGTTGACGAGAAAGACACATCTATTAATTGCTCTTAACCATTGAATTCGTAACACTAGTATAGAAAAAACAAAAGAACATACTACAAGACGCCTGATACGTACGAGTCTCGGAAAACACGGATTATATGAAAATTTTCGATCGATCTGGTAAAAAGATCTGACACAATTAATAAAGCAGAAGAGGTTGTAAAGAATCGTTCGGTAAGTGGTTTCGTGTAGAAAAAAAAATTATATTATGAAAATATGTTATATTTGGTTTCATCTTGACGATATTTCTAACAAAAATAGACAAAAAAAGAAGAATGTCAACAGCACACGGTGTTCCCAAGCGGTCACCCATCCACGAACCGTCGAGGCGAGTGGATCGTGCCGGAGTTTGTAAGTGAGTGAAATTCGACGTGAATTTTCACGGTTAGTGCAGAAACTGGATCGACCAGTACTATAATAAGTAAGAAACTATTAGAAAAAGCAAAGAAAATATTAATCTAACCATCGATAATTACTTTCGATTAACATGTCAGCCTCCTACAGAGGAGGTGGCAGTAACGGATGTATATACATATAGTAGTAATATGGATAGTGACAAAACTGAAATGGAAACACAAGGAAATACAATGACCAAAAAACGCGCTCGCTTGAATCCGAAACCTAAAATACCCGAGAAGAGAGACAGACAGGGGGAAAAAACATATGAAGACACCGATGAAGAAAGACCTCACAGTGTAAATGAAGAAAGTACCGACCTTTGGCGTTCAATAATGCAGAAAAAAATTGACAATCTTTCTGAGACCATCGAAGACCTAAGAAAAATGAATAAAGAATTAAAGAACGAGAACGAAAAATTGAAGAAAACTGAAAAGAGAAGAACAAGCTCCACGCCGGCTTCAAATATAATCTCTGAATCGAGCAGCGTAAAATCATTTGAAGATAATATAAAGCTTAGTAACAGATTCGCTCCGTTAACCCCCAAGAACGATGTAGAAGCGAAACAACAGCAAACCGAAGTAAGAAAAGAAAACACCGATACACCGAAACAACCGCGGCTTACCGCACAAGAACGAACTAAGGAAAAAAAATGTAAACTACCTCCGATAAATATCGTTGGAAAAAACGCGAGAACGATAACGACAGCTCTGAAGAAAGAACTTAAAATCGAGGAATTCTGTGTGAGAGACAATGGAGAAAACAAACTGACGTTGAACGTATCCAGTTACGAAGACTACGATAAAGTCAAGGCGGCCTTAGACCAATCAAATACAAAGTATTTCACATACACCCCAAAAACTGAAAAGAATCAAACGTTCATACTTAAAGGAATGAACAATAGTTTCGAACCAGAAGAAATTCACAATGAGCTAAAAGAAATGAATATTAAAGACCTTGAATTCATCAAAGTATCGAGATTCACAACAGCTCAGGCATTGAAAATGAACAAGAAACTTCCAATGTTCATTGTGCAGATATCGGCAGCTAGCGTATCGTCAAAATTGCGTAGCATTAAATATGTCAACCATCAAGTCATAAGATGGGAAAAATTGAGAAAAACCGAAATCATCCAATGCAAAAAATGCCAAAGACTCGGGCATGTAGCATCCAATTGTAACATGGGGTACCGATGCGTCAAATGTGACGAGAACCACGAGCCAGGTCAATGTAAAATCAACAAACAAGACAAAGAGATAAATAGAGAAATCCTCTTCTGTGTATTGTGCAACAATCATGGACACCCTGCATCGTACAAAGGCTGCCCGAAGAGACTAGCATTGCTAAACAAAATCAAAGAAAAGAAACGAGTAGAACAAGAAAGGAGGCAACACAAAATCTTACAAGTAAATAACTATGTGAGACCTAACCTCCGATACTCTGAAGTCGTAAAAAACAACCCGACAAACAACAGAGTGGGTCGCAGAGAAGCATTCGCCACTAACGTTATCCAAAACCACCAACCGATAACAGAAACACAAAAAATCTCAGAAATAGCCGAAGACGTTAAGAAGACTCTCATAGAGGTCTTCCAAAAGCAATTTGACTGGCTTAAAGAGAGAGTCATCGAAAATTCAAAACGTATGGACGTTCTTTTTGATATCATCGAACAAAATGACAATGGACACGCATATTAATAAAAAAATAAAAAACCGACAGCAAAGACTCAACATAGTCAGCATAAATGTAAACTCGCTCATACAAAACTACAGAAGAGCAACTCTTCTTAAATTTATGAAAACACATAATCCCGACATTATTCTCATAAGCGAGACCAAGCTTAATAGCATCCATAAAATATCATTCCAAAACTACGACATCATAAGAACAGACAGACCAAACTCCATTCAAGGTGGGGGTACCGCTATAGCAATAAAGAGAAACATCAAGTACACCAATATAAATCTGCAAGCACTTACGAACTCGAAAATAATAGAAACAACTGTGATAAAACTCAACCTCACCGATGGCGTTTCGATATACATAATTGCAGCTTACGCGGCAGGTAACCACAAAAAAGAATTCCATCTCGAATTCGCGAAAATGTTCCGATACCTGAAACTGGAAGCATCGAATAACTACTACGTAATAGCAGGTGATTTGAACGCGAAACACCAATACTGGAAAAATAACACATGCAATCCAAGAGGAACATTTCTCTTCAATTGGCTGCAAGATAACGACATAGAGTATAAAGCTTGTCTAAGGAGCACAGATATCCCCTCATTTCCCAGAGGAAACTCATACATAGATATCTGTATAGCGGACTGTAGATTAGAGTTCCACAACACCGACAAAGACGGAAACTTGAGATGTTTACCCTACGATAGCGACCACAATGCGGTATCGATGACGATCTCCAAAGAAAAAGATACTCTTTTTACTTTAGAAGAGCAGGACATTTCATATTCTTTAAACTACAGACGAACCGACTGGGACAAATTTCGGAGATTTCTAAATAACTATTGTAGAATAAAGATACCCAGAGATAGAAACCTATCGAACAACGAAATAAATAGTTATCTGGCAGTGATGAACGAGGCTATAAAAAAAGGAATAAACTCAACGGTACCGAAAATAAAACACCGAGACTCAATGGAAGTATACTCTAATGAACGCATAAGAAAGATACGGAAGACAAAAAGCTATCTCATGACGAGAATAAATCGGGCGTACAGGAGGTTCGAATATCATGATAATCCAGAACTTACGATGCTGAAAGACACATTATCGTAGGTTAAACAACAACTCAAACAAGAATACTCAATATCTATAAATAAATATTGGCGAAAGAAAATCCGTGATATTCCAAAAAACGATCCAGAAAATATGTTCCCAATAATTTTTTTTTTTTTTTTTTTTTTTTTTATTCATTACAGAACATACAATCAATTCTCGACGAGAATTATAAGTACTTTAGGCTGGCGTGATGTAATAACATGAAATGTAAATAAATAAGATTTACAATGGTGAGTGTAGATATAATACATTAGACTCAAATAATATTACTATGTTTTAAATCATTCAAATCTTGTTTTAAGGTCAGAAGGGTAGAACCTTTTTAGTCTTCGTACTAGTTCATTTGCTTCCAGTAAATTTTTTGCTAAAGGGTTGGGATGTTTGGCTAAACGGGAGTTGTAGCGTTCACTGAAGCTAACAATTTCTTCTTTTATTGTAGATATTCTTAAATCTTGATGAATTCTTTCGTTTGTAACGTACCATGGGGCATTGCAGATGTTTCGTAGAGTTTTTGATTGGAACCTCTGTAAAATCTCTATATTGGAGTTACTCGCAGTTCCCCATAGTTGGATTCCGTAAGTCCATATGGGTTTTAGAATAGCTTTATAGATAGCGAGCTTTTTTTCCAAATCTAACTTAGACGATCTACCAAACAGCCAATAAATTTTTCTTACTCGTTCTTTGAGGTGTTTTACTTTGGTTTGTATATGTTGCTTCCATGTCAGCCTTTTGTCTAGGATAATACCTAAATATTTGATCGAGTCTCTAACAGAATATTTACCCCATTAATGACCACAGGGGGACACGTGCCTCTGCGCAATGTGAAGGTTATATGAGCTGATTTACTTTCGTTGATATTGATTCGCCATTTCTGACACCATTTTTCTAGTAAGTGCAGATGACGTTGGAGAATATCAGTCGCGTTTCGTGGATCACTCTCAGATGCTAGCAGAGCTGTATCGTCTGCAAATGTAGCAGTAGTTATCCCTTCCGAGGTAGGTAGATCTGCCGTGTAAATTGTGTACAGTATGGGCCCAAGTACGCTGCCTTGTGGAACACCGGACAAGATTGGATAGCTGAAGTGAATTGGTTTTGATATTTAACCATGAATTTTCTATCTGTAAGGTAGGATTTAAGGATCAGGAAAAAAGGATATGGAAATATTTTCTTAAGTTTATAAAGTAGTCCGGTGTGCCAGACTTTGTCGAAAGCTTGCCTTATGTCCAGGAATACTGCGGAGCAGTATTTTTTCTTTTCAAGATCTTGCGATAGTTGACGAGTTATTCTATGGACCTGTTCAATTGTTGAATGGTATTTCCGAAACCCGAACTGATGGTCGGGAAGAGTAGGGACATCCAAGACATTTAGTAGGCGATTAGTGAACATTTTTTCAAATAGCTTAGATAAAGAGGATAAGAGACTGATTGGTCGGTATGACGTAACGTCGTGAGGTGGTTTACCTGGCTTGTGAATGAGTGTAATCACTGCTACTTTCCATGAAGTAGGATAGTAGCCTAGGCGTAAAATGGCGTTGAATAGTGAGGTAATATACGCTATTCCTTTTTTTGGTAATTCTTTGATCATCTTTCCGTTGATTAAGTCGAGGCCAGGTGCTTTTTTCGGATTGACGTGTGATGCAATTGTTGCTTTGACTTCCATTGAGGTAAACGGTTTATTTGTGGAGATAATTGGAAAGGTGAGTGCATAAATGTCCAGACGTCTTCATCTTCTGCAGGTACTGAAGGTGAAGATGGTTTGAATACATCTGCCAGGTAGGAGGCGAAGAGATTGGCTTTATCTATTGGTTTTCTTGCCCATTCACCCTGGGACTGACGGATAGGTGGAATGTCTTGAATTGGACGAGTAAAACGCCTTGTTGCTTTCCAGAGTGAATAGTTAGAGTCTGCAGTAGGAGTTAAGTTCTGAAGGTAACTTTGAAGACCTTCATTTTTAAAGTTCTGCAGTATTTTTTTTAACACTTTGGTAGCTTTATTAAGTTTACGTTTGTCCTCAGGAGATCTACTATTGTGCCAATTTCTACGCAACTTACGTTTTTCTACAATTTTATTTAAAATATATGCAGGATAGTCATGACCAGAAATATACTCCAGAGAAGGTGTAGAGGCTCGAACTGCATTTATTATGTTGTGCGTTAAATGGTTTACTGCATGGTCCACATCATCAGTTGTTTTCAATGGTAAAGTGGTATCAACAGTATTATTGAATGTTTCGCGGAAGAAATCCCAATTTGTTAGTCTATTGTATAAGGAGATTGGTGGCTTTTTGTCGATAATAGTTGTATTTATTGTTGCTATGATTGGAGTGTGATCGGAAGAAAGGTCAAATGAAGAGCAGACCTGTATATATCGAGGAGATAATTTTTAGCGATAAAAAAATCAAGCAAGTCAGGGATTTTATTTACATCAGTTGGCCAGTAGGTAGGCTCACCTGAACTAATGCAACATAATCTATTAGTTTCGATACTTTTTGAGAGTGCTTTACCTCTTGGTGTTATAATTCTACTACCCCAGATGTTATGTTTGGCATTAAAGTCACCTCCGGCTAAGAATCTAGAGCCTAGACTTTCGAAGAAATTATCAAAATCTTCTTTTTTGATAGTATGTCTAGGAGGACTGTACACTGCCGAGAAAGCTATTGGGCAATGCCAGTCATATATCATGACACTTGTTGCCTGAAGATGATCTTGTTTATATGGCGCAAGCTCGTAATGTCTTATGTTAGATTTAACTAGAATCGCAGTACCACCATGTGCCCTTCCACTTGGATGATTCGTGGAGTACATCTTATAACCGAAGATTTTAAAATAATTTTTAACCGTAAGTGTGTCTCCGATATTAATATAATTTGTATGTCATATAATTTTAAAAATGCTTCCAGCTCCAATTTACGTTTCATTAGGCCATTAGCGTTCCAAAGGGCAATGCGTAATGTCTTCATTATTTATTAGTACACGACAGCTTACTTACTACTACCGTTAATAATGAAATGAGATTGTTTGATTGTTCGATTTGTTTATTTATTAGTTCACTTTGTTTTTCGATGAGTTTTTCTAGTCTACTTATAGAATCTGTAAGACTTGAGCCGTTATTATTGTTTACGTTATTTGAATGCTGCGGATTTGAAGTATCTGATATTTGTATATTTTTATTTACGGCTTGTGCGTAAGACATAGATTGTCGGCGTAACGTTGAATGTTTACCGGTGGGTTGGTTTCGAGATTAGATTGAATATTTACAGTTTTCCTTATTCTAGGTGTTGGAAACGTCTTTTTGTACATCTCTTGGTAGGAAGGGCACCCTTTGTAGTTCGCAGTATGGTTGGCACCGCAGAGGAAACAAGTTGGTGGAGTATCTATAGATTTCTTACAATCTGCCGTAGCATGCTGACCAGAACATTTAACACACTGAAAATTGCGATTGCAATACTTTTGAGTGTGACCATACTTTTGACATCTCTTGCATTGAACAATTTCCTTTTTCTTACGTGGTGATTCAAATTTGACTATTGTGTTATTCAGTTTTTTTATATTGTAGACCATGTTGTTGTTAGGTTTTTGTTTAAGGTCAATAAAGAACATGGATAGTGGGTTGTGTGTAGCTCTGTGATAAATATTACTGATGTTTACAACTTCGTGACCCAGCTCCATTAGTTCGTCTTTCAGGTCGTTCAAATCAGCAGAGTGATGTACGTTACGTAACACAACTCTAAACGAACGTTCTTGTTTTAATTGAAATGTGTGAAAGCTAGCATTTAATGTTTTTAAGGTTTTAGTAATATTTCTGTAGGAGTCCGCATCTGCTGGTAATATACGAACCTGATTATTACTAATTTTATAGGTGTAATTATCTTTTTTAACTGCATTATTTAGGCATTTAGTTAAAGATTGAATGTCAAGGACGTCATCTATGTAAATTGGAGGAGGTAGTGGTATTTTCTGCACTTGTTCGTTTTGCGGCATATCGCAATCTGTGACTATACTTGAAGTTAAGACCGAGAATCTGTTAACGGTTTCGGGTATTCCATTACTTCGAGGAACATTGTTGTTATCATCATCTATTCTTGCTCTTTTATTGCTACAAGAAGCATGCTCACGCCTATGAGTAGTAACCTTTTGCCATGGTGGAAATGTGGTTGATGTTTGCATATCCCGGTCAAGGATATGCGAATGGTTTATTGCCATGAGCTGGTGACCGATTTGTTAAAAATTTGAAAATTAAACAACCAGGTAACGAATTTATTCGTTATACATAAAATGTAAACAATATAGTTATAAACACGCGGATCTACACTCTGAACGTCCGTACACTTCGAATGCTAAGACGCGACTGATTACCATATTAATTGTGTCTGAACTTTTTCACGATCGAAAATATCTATATAAACCGTGTTTCCGAGACTCGTACGTATCAGGAGTCTTGTAGAATTTTCTTTTAATTTTTAAGAAAATTTATTAAGCTTACTTCACAATAACGAAAAAAGAAATAAGAAAGCACAGAAAAAGAAAGTTACATAATACTATAATTAAATTTTGTTTATTTATTTTACTTACACACATATTTATACTTTATTACTATTTATATTATTACTTACACACATATATTACTTGCACAATTATATATATTGTATTACAGTTAATAATACAAAAAATACAAATCGTTTTCTTTTAGACATATTTACTGTTCGAATACTTTTGTTCCTTACTGTATTTATTTGATAAAGTTATTTTCAAAGATCGTCAACTGGACCCTAATCGACAATAACATGCATCTCTTCCTAACGAAGCTTGGAAATTTTATGGCCGTTCTTGAGATCGCATGTGTCACGTCCTAGTGACGATTCAATATACCAAAACGTACCATCCAATGATTGTGATTTGTCCTTCCGTCATATATACGAAAATTTTTGAAATTTTATCACTTATATATTTTTACTTGTACAAATTACACATACACATAGTTACGATACGATTATTTAAATAATTTACCTTTGTATAACATATAACCGTATAATAATTTACATTATATTCACTATAAATCCTATTTTGTATTAGGCACTCTTATGAACGACCATCGACAATTATCATTTTTAACAGTAATAATAAAATATATGTCAATTGTCGTTCATATGAAAACCTGCTTTACCGACACTTATTATTTAACACTCAGATAATATAACAATTACTACTAGCATTTAACTTTATTTAAATGATTGCTGCAAATAACGTTATTATATATTTCATCTTTCTTCTAATTAAGATTTCTTCTAATTAGGAATAAATTCCGACAATTATTAATAATTGATAAAACAAATAGTTAGTAACATTTATATAAAGTGGTGAATGCTAGCTTGCACATAAAATTTCTACCGTCGTAATAAGGCACGTGCAGTTCCGAGAATTTCTGCCTCATAGTAACTTGACACCTTAGTCGCTACGGAGAATTGGCGGTTGATAGCAACTGATATTTTTCTGAGGCAAATTCCATTCCCAGCTGACGACAGCGGTTTAGCGCTTAATGATAACTAATATTTTCGCACGTGCAAAACTAAAAGATCAGCACATTCTTTTCCCACGGGATGGTAAGGGTCGGTAGTGGAGGAAGCACCTAGCGCGAGTGGGGTACCTCCCACTCGGCCGTACGGGACCCAACGTAGGGAGTTTAGGGACTCCTCTCGGGCAGTCTACCGGCAACCTCTATACTCTTAACACTTAAATCTTAATTACCTCTGTTAATTATTTTATACTTATACATTTGTGCTTGAAAAGTCTCTCTTCCAATATAACTACTTCTTATTCAAGACAAGTCTTTTTCAAGATTGTCTTCTATATACGTTAACGAAGCTTAACATAAGAGCAGTCTTTTTCAAGATACTCTTCTTTATACGTTACAACTTAATTAACTTGGAAGACAGACTTTCTTATTACTATAAATTATTAACAAACAAGTTAATAATTTATCTTATTTACAATTTCGCTTGATTATACCAATTTTATATAAGAGTTCGTACACGTCGCGCATTTATAACCGAATCCGATTTTTTTGGTACGATCCATACTGGAGAGTTATATGGCGAAAGAGAAGGCCTAATTATACCGTCTTTAAGTAATTCCGAAGTTTGTCTTTTTACTTCTTCTTTGTGGACCGGAGGAAATCTGTACTGTTTGGTATGAACGGGAGCATTGTCGCTCGTAATGATTTTGTGCATCAATAGGTCAGTACATCCAAGTGGTTCGCCCGGTAAATAGAAAATGTCTGCATTCTCTTTTATTAATTTGCAAACAGACCGTGCCTCTTCTAAATTCAAGTGATCGAGGCGGAGAAGAGCCTTGACAGATTCGGCTCGAGAGGAAGTAAGGGAAGGTTTGGCCTCAAGAGTATTTAACTTGGGAATCTCTTCTCCATTCTTTTCGGTAAAAATAGTATGGATAAAGGATAGGACCTCGGACGTGTCAGGATTGTCAGTTTCATTACCGATATTTGATCCTGAATTTAGAAGGGTATCTTCCTTAAAATCCGAAAGTTCTAAACACGGGATTTCAAACATATATGGTTCCGACGTAGTGTTTGAAATCTTGAAAAATCCTTTACCGTTATTATTTTTAATTAAAGCTTCGCCAGCGTAAATACCAGCTGGAAGCTGTAAGCGGGGCATGTAACCTTCTGAAATTTCCGTATTTTTAACGTAGCAGTAGGTAATTTTGGACGAACGTGACGGAATGCAAATACTTTCATTTTTCAAAAAGGGTACTGACATATTCTTAAAATTTAAACATCCGAGGGTATTGTCGATAATAGCGGATCTGGATCCTAAGAAATCCATCCCTAAGATACCGTCGAAATGAATGGGGAAGTTCTCGTCGACTACGTGAAATAAAACGTCTTCCCCGAATATGCGAATAACTGAAGTACCCAATGTGCTCTGTTTCTCAAGAGTTATTCCTGTCAATTGTAATATGTCCGTCTTGTCAATTTCTGTCAAAGGTTCAATACAATTTTTCTTGAGCAAATTTATTTCAGCGCCAGTGTCAATCATAAGTGTCACATGTCCAGTCAGTCGTGGTGAGACCCCCGTGACACAAGGGGATTCCCACCTTGGGTTATACCTTACTTGCTTGATTGAGACGGTCCCGCTTTCGGACTCGGGCTCCGTGGACGCTGTTTCGGTGTCGGGGAACGACGAGCGTCGTCCGTCGCTCCCTTCACCCCGTTTCCCGGATTTCGTATGTCTAATTGATATTTTAATTTCCGACAATCAAATATTATGTGTCCTAAATTTTTACAATAAGAACATTTCTTTGGACTTTTGTATCCCGTCTTTGTTTGGGATGTAGGACGATTTGGGGAGGTACGACCCGACTTATTTGAATTATCCTGTCTTTTTTTTATACATCTATCTTCCGTGTGTCCTTGTCTTTGACAGTAGTTACATACCGCCTTTTTAAAACAGTCATCTTTTTTATGACCCGGCCTGTGACAATGCTCGCAGACTATGTTTTCTTTAATTTGTCGTATATTAGCCACGCGATTTCTAGATGTAGGTGAGGCGTTTCTTTTTGCATCGTCTTTAAATTGCCTGTCGATTTTTAAAACACTCATCAAAGCTGCACGGAAATCTGTAAGCTTCTCGAAGCGTATCGCGGTACGATAATTGTCTGGTAGCCCGCGAATGAAGGCGTCGAGGCCTTCTTCTTCGATTCTTCTTTCCACTCTCCTTTCAAGACGACCGACTTGTTTCGCTTCTTCTTCTATTATCGATTGAGTTAACTCCCTAATTCGACTAAAATAATCTAGGACGTGTTCTTCCGATCTTTTAAATTCTGTAGCTAGTTGTCCCCTAAAATAATTGGAACTGTGTGTAGGCGAGAATGCGTCTTTAAGTATTTCAATTAATTGTTCGACTCTTGTAAATTTAAGACCTTCTACAACTATGTACGCGTGTCCGCTTAATTTAGATACGATCAAACTGGTTAATGATGTCTCTGTTTCGTCAGTATAGTCGGACGGAAGAGAATCTAATGCCCTTCTACAGGCTCTTATGAATTTCGAAACTGGAATATTATTGCCGTCGAATTTTGGTACAGCTTCTGCTATTTCCCGTAATTTTAAGGATGTATTCACCGTTCGTGGTGCGGGTAGGGGTGGAGAATTCTGATTAACTCTCCTTAAAGATTCCAATTCGCGTCTTAAATAATCGATTTCTGCTTGTTGGTCGTTATTAGGTTCTACCCTGGTTGAATTTAAATTTTGTCTCACGGATGGGTGTGGAGAGTCTGGTCGTGATACGTTAGGTGTTCGGGAGAGTGTGACGTACGGATCTACCGGCGTTGGTACCCTTTTGTAGCCACGAAACCCACCAACGTCCGCACCTAAGGATCCCTGTAATTCATTCTCCCTAAGTTCGAGTTGGCGAGCCCTTAACTCTATCTCTTTTCTTTGAGATCTTAGTTCTTCATGCTGTTTGCTTAAATCGATCTGCATCCTAAAAAGTTTCTCTTGGTATTGTACGATTTCGTCCATTTTTTTATTTAGTATTAACTCTTTTTTCATAATCCCTCCTTCAATACCTGCTAAGTCTTCGAGGGATAATTGTGAGTCAGATCTGACGTGTCCCTGTTCAGGTTCCATTTTTAAGTATAATTATTGTGAAGTTAAACTTAAAATTTATTATGTTACTATGAATTAAAATTCCTTTTAAAACGAAAAATTTATATCCGTATGATTTTAAATATGTATATATATTAATTTCTATTAGTCGTTCGAAAAGTTAAAATGGCAAATACTCTTCTTCCTGGCTATCTCAAGAGTTTAAATTTTATAATAGAATTTTAATATTTTGAAACTATCAGTTACTCATGATTCTGAAGTGTTAATTAATCAAGCAAACAAGCAAAGTTCCTCGCTTTGGCAATCCCACCGCTGCCACCAGTTTTCACATGTGACGTCCCCGAAGTTTAAACGAGAAACCCCACAAAAAAAACAAAAATTCGTTCCTTATCCCGGTCAATTTCTTTTGAATATAGAAAATCTACACGGTTTAGAACTATTTTGCCCTATTTTTGGTCAGTCCGTTAAGCCGGTACTCTACCAGGGATCCGGGCCAGATGATCTTAGGGAAGCCAATAAGAGGTAATAACTTGTAAGGTTATGATGGATGAGGGGTACTTACCCTTGATATAGATGAATATGTCCTTTAGAAAATACGATTTGTGCTGAATGCCGATAATCCACGGACCCAAGCTCCTTAGAATCAATTGCGTTGATTAGGTAGTCACAGGATTTCGGTGTAAAAAGGTTTTGTTATTAAATGAATATCA
Source organism: Polistes fuscatus (assembly GCF_010416935.1). NCBI lineage: Eukaryota > Metazoa > Arthropoda > Insecta > Hymenoptera > Vespidae > Polistes > Polistes fuscatus. Next base: position 138,017 of record NW_025113124.1, on the reverse strand, counting down.
CTTGATTAATAGGTAAAACTAAAGTATATTCTTCAATGTTAAAACAAACAAGAGTTGCACAAGTGGTTTACACAATTTTGATCACTTGTTGTAACTGTCACACGGATATATTACAAATGTAACACGGATTATAAACGTCGCGCATTTATAACCGTTTATTACAACTTGCGTACAGTAACGCACTTTAACACGCTACGTTTATAATTCGTGTTACATTTGTAATATTCCGTGTGACAGTTACTACAAGTGATCAAAATTGTGTAAACCACTTGTGCAACTCTTGTTTGTTTTAACATTGAAGAATATACTTTAGTTTTACCTATTAATCAAGTGATATTCATTTAATAACAAAACCTTTTTACACCGAAATCCTGTGACTACCTAATCAACGCAATTGATTCTAAGGAGCTTGGGTCCGTGGATTATCGGCATTCAGCACAAATCGTATTTTCTAAAGGACATATTCATCTATATCAAGGGTAAGTACCCCTCATCCATCATAACCTTACAAGTTATTACCTCTTATTGGCTTCCCTAAGATCATCTGGCCCGGATCCCTGGTAGAGTACCGGCTTAACGGACTGACCAAAAATAGGGCAAAATAGTTCTAAACCGTGTAGATTTTCTATATTCAAAAGAAATTGACCGGGATAAGGAACGAATTTTTGTTTTTTTTGTGGGGTTTCTCGTTTAAACTTCGGGGACGTCACATGTGAAAACTGGTGGCAGCGGTGGGATTGCCAAAGCGAGGAACTTTGCTTGTTTGCTTGATTAATTAACACTTCAGTATCATGAGTAACTGATAGATTCAAAATATTAAAATTCTATTATAAAATTTAAACTCTTGAGATAGCCAGGAAGAAGAGTATTTGCCATTTTAACTTTTCGAACGACTAATAGAAATTAATATATATACATATTTAAAATCATACGGATATAAATTTTTCGTTTTAAAAGGAATTTTAATTCATAGTAACATAATAAATTTTAAGTTTAACTTCACAATAATTATACTTAAAAATGGAACCTGAACAGGGACACGTCAGATCTGACTCACAATTATCCCTCGAAGACTTAGCAGGTATTGAAGGAGGGATTATGGAAAAAGAGTTAATACTAAATAAAAAAATGTTTTGATTAACTATGTATTTTTAAGGTTATGTAATATACTTTATAGTTGCTGAAGAAGTTCCAATAAAGGGACGAAACGTTCAACAAGATCAAAACATAACGTTCTGATTTATTTTTTACCTTGTCCAACTTTTCCGTGATACAGTTATTCATATTTAAGAATAACATTGTAAATAAATCAGAACAAATAAATCTACTTTGCTTTACTAGAAGACACTTCCCCCTTCAATATATACAAAAAAAAGGCAAAACGAAAGAACCCGTTGCGAAAGTGCGTCGTATGTTCAAAAAATGACAGGAGGAGCGCGAATCGCGATACCAGTGCTAGATTTGCGATGTTTTTTTATGTACTATACCATACTTTAAAAAATATCATACACAATTCCATCACTAAAGGCCTTTATAATCATACAATTATATTATATTATATTATATAATATTATTATATTGTGTAATGTTATTTTTTCTCAAACTATAATTAAAAGTGTGCATGTAAAGACGTTATAAATACCCTGTTTCCAGAAAAGTTGTTTTCTTCGAAATTATTTAGTAGATTATTGGATTATTAAGTAAAATTTTAATAGCAAGTAGATTAGAAATTAAAACGTTGTAAAAACTGCATTGTGCGAATGTGTATTAAAATTGTAATTAAACTTTATACATATCCAAAATTAAATTATATTATATAATACAATTTTTACAAAAATATAACTTGCTAATCGTGCGATTATACTCGTAACGATGAAAGATCTGATTTTGTCAGATCTGTTTTTGTTGTAATCAAATAGATTACAACAAAATGAGTTATACTCTAATTAACAGACAATTATTTTACATACGTATGTTACTACGTACAATCCGATTATAGTAAATCCTTATAAACAATCATTATACCGAAATATTACTTCGAATAAAATTCTTATTAAACCTACTTCTTCTTTTTCTTCCGAAATAAAATGTTAAATTATAAGGGAAACACGAGGAAGATTACTTTTTTCGATTTCTTCTAATTTGATCACGTCACGAGTTACGGTTTGCTACAAGAAAATTTTCTTCGTTGCAAATAATCTCATCCTCGTAAGAAACCCATCGGTGTGTCTACAGGCGTTTTTTCTTCCTACGGAACATCTACGTAAACTGGATCACCTAAACGTATGATACCACTTGGCCCTCTCAAAGCAAGATGAATTCCCATAACTGGAGCCTCACCGATAAGGGGACGAATTTTTGGATCAACAATTTGCCTATAGCTGTAAAAAAAAAAAAGTAATCAATTAGAATATTTGAAATATTAATTATATTATTATATTAATTATATTAATAGTAATCAATTAGAATATTTGATATATTATTAACTCATAAATTATTGATAAATCCTATATTATTTATGAGAACTACATTAAAATGTTCTCGAAGAAAAATGATTAAAATAAATTAAACATCGTCGAGCTAATCAATTTTGCAATTAATTACAAAAATTAAAATTGTGTAAAGAAAATAATTATTATACCTTTTTAAAGTATTTAAAGGTTCGACCTTGGAATTTTTAGTACCGGTTTCAGGATCAATCGTAGTTAAATTACATCTAGTACAAGGTCTAATGTTTCTAAAAACAACGTCTCCGATCTTAATCCAATCCCAACTATCTTCTTCGTAAACGTTTGCATTTTTCACAACAAAATTCGGTCGAAAATTCGACGAAGTTATCGATTCTTTCAATCGAGAATTTAAATCCGTTATCGACGACTCATTTATAAGATGATAGCTGGTCTCGTCGGGATAAGCACCCTGTTAAAAAAAAAGAAACGTTCGATAAATTATAAATAAATGTGAACAAAATTATTTGTACGTTCGATGAAAACAATAACCACAATTCACATAACGCGATTTTTAATGTACTAGATGAGTAATATACGGTTACAATAATAGCAATAAAATTCATAATAATAACAATTATTCGTATATATGACTTCACGTGCATTCTTCGTAAGCAGATAAAACAACATACGTTGAGTATGTTTAAAAGATACGCTGTATTTTGCGAGAAATACAGTAGCTCAAGATGACAAAGTACAATTGATGGAAAAAGTATGAAAATTTGACGAAAGCAATTCCACGCGTTCCAGTTAAATGTTTTCGTAGTTGTCATCGTCGTAATGAAGGTCAACTGATTCTAGGAAAATAAAAAAGAAGAAAAAAACCTTTTGTAAATACTCACGCTATCAGCGTTTTCGATCAAAGGGAAGACCTTGTTTCGTATTTTTCTCACTGGTCGATCTAACGGATAATGGACCAAACGAAAACCGACGTCTTCTTGAAGAAGAAAACGCGACAACCATCTGGCTGCTTCTTCTCCGCAATCGCAAGCCGTACTGTTTGACCCCATACTGCGGTTTGAAAACTTTTTCCAGGAATACGTGCGAGATCTATCGAAACCGACGTCATGCCAGGAGCATTTAGGGTTAAAATTGAATCCGAAACGCTTGGTGATATCTGTTAATAATTACATGATTTTTTTTTTTTTAATTCTATTATTTAATAAGGTAAAAGACCCTATAGCGGAACGAGACCCAGTACCGGAACGATTTCAGGATTATTATATTATATCTTATTGAATATGATATGGAATTTTAAGAATTTTTATTTTTTCGAAATTTTAATGGTTTGGGCATGAAATAGAATATAAGTAAAATTTACAAGTCCATCAATAACATTAAAAAAAAAATAAAAATTGTAGGACCAAATTTAATTCGATGACTTAACTCGATTCCTTAAGGAATTTGCTAAGAAAGCAGTCCGTAGTCTTAAGCTCGTAAAAAATGTAAAAAGCAACTTTTTCAAAAGTTTTTTTTTTTTTATGTGTCCGCAGAGGTATTTAGAATTCACAGTCTTAAGTGTTAATATGAAAAAAATTCATTAAAATTATTAATTTTTGCTGTTCGTCTATCGGTACACTCGAAATTGGCCCGACCCCATACCGGAACAGTCTGCCATGTTGATATTTTGTTAATATCAACTGACATATGCAATGTATTTTGTTAAAGTGCAAGGTCTAGTGCAATACAAAAATTATTTGTGATTGAATAAGTAATACAGTAAGTACATAAACTTCAGTTTTGAAAATAAAAAAAAATTTGTGTATTTAATATTTTGCTCTAAAACTAATAATTTATAAAGTTTCACCTCAAAATCTTGTGTTTACATTTATTATCAAGTCGAAAATATATATTTTTTTTTATTATTATTATTTATGATTTACTCGTTTAATTTGCAATTTTTAAATGTTTTATGTTTCGTTTTCAATATAAAAATTATGTCCTTCATAATTAAAATTATATCTTTTATAATAAAATACTATTATTAATAACTTCAATTTTTCAACTATTCATTGACTTAATTATAATTTAGATAAAGCATAATTTTTTCATTTGGAGAAACTTTTATCATTCACTGTTCCGGTATTGGGCCAATCATATTCCGCTATTAGGGCTAGTCATTTTTAGCGTTCCGGTACTGAGTCTTTTAAGCTGGTTCGAAAAACATTTTTTTTAATTATTAAACTTTGGATAAGCTTATTTTTAATTTTTATCGTATATCTGAATATTTGTTCTAAACTATGAATTAAAATTAATTCATTCTACGGGCTGAATAAATATTTCTTAAATAATATAAACTGTCACATGCCCTTCGTCGTTCCGCTATAGGATCTTTTACCTTATACATATTTTAAATAATAATTTATAATTAAATTAGATATTTTTTTTATTTCTTAAACTATTCAACATTAATGATATTACTGAAGATTAATAAACAGAATTATTTACAAAATTTTATTACCTGCATCATTTTTGGAAATTGTTAGCAGTGACAAAGCGTCCATTAATATCAATAACCAATAATGTCCGATCACGTAACCACCCCCAACTTTGAGACCCAATACAGTACACTCCATCGTCGTGTATCTAATTGGACCCAATGATTTTACCGGATATGTAACGAGATCGCTAAGTTCACCTACTTTCCTCCATTTCGAAGGTAGTTGATACTTCTGTTTACGGTTCCGCCACCACCAAAGGATGAAAACTACTGTAGCGACAGCAACAGTTGCTGTTGTAACGCAGGCGAGACTCGTTCTATCTGTAAACAAATGTAAGATCAAAAATTAATAAAAAGAGATATGAACTTGCTTCTAATTATAAATTTGACTGATTTGATCTAATTGACTCAAAAAAAAAAAAATAAAATAAAAAAAGGAGAAGTCGAACTCGTTAGCTGTTTTTAAAAATGCATCGAGCAAATGGTAGTATGCGATGATCCAACGAAGATGCTTTTGAATGACAAATTTTGTTTACATTAATCGAAAGATCATACACATGTTTTATAACAAGATTGTATTGTTTTTTTACGCAGTAATTAAAAAATTATATTAAATTAAAAATTAATGTTTGAACGCGTTTCGATATTTAAAATAATCGTCATGAAATATTTTAAATAGTAGTGATCAAGAATATATTACTGAGGTTAAAATGAAAGATAATTCCAGCATCGTTAACATTGTTTTTTGATCTGTCTTTAATTAAAACAGAAGAAAAAATTGTCGTTGAGATACAGATTGAATGTAGCGAAAATAATTCCAATGTTTATATATGTGTATATAATTCCAATGATTTATTTCTTACAAACGTAACGATTGTAAACGATTGCTACAAAAGGATTTGGAGAATCGAAATTTAAAATATTACTAATAATGAAAAATATTACTTTATTCCAGAAACAAACATCATTGCTAATAAATTCTTTGGCGAATTTTAATCTTTTCTTCTTATTAATATCACTAATGTATGACTTTTTTCTGAGAACCCTAGCATGATAATCATTTTTACGTAGCACTCTTCTACATAATTATGGATGTACACCTTCCTTAAAGTTTTGGTTAACTGCTGTTGCAAGTTTTGTAGCAGTAATCTTTGGATTTTTATTATTTCATGGATCAAAGTTCTTTATTCTCTTTCCGCTAACTTCTTTGGTCGACCTGAACTGTATTTATTATATTTTTTATAATTCCTTTAGATTTCGATTTTTTAATAATGTAATGTATCGTAGTTAATAATGTAAATTTAAAAATTTACTTATTTCATCGTATGTTTTCCTTCTTTAATATGATGTTTTCTTTTTGATCCTTCAACATGTGGTTGCATGTTTTTTTAACGAAAGACATATTAATTACTGGCACGTAAAGTAATTAGGAAATGTCGCATACATAAACACGGTTAGTTTCTTTTTTCAAAAGCTTTGAAATATAAGAACACTATTTTTCCAAACAACAATAAACATTTAACGTCTTTGATTTCCAGTAATTTACTATTATTTAGAATATTAACATATTAATATACCAAAGATAAAATCCACAATTGGAATTTTAAAATGTCACGATTAATTGCTAGGTTTTTCTTAAAAGAAGAAAACGCAGCCTTGTCGCGTATTTTCTGTTGTTTACTTCGAATAACTTTTAATCCGAAACGAAAAACTGATCTACTTCGAATGTTAAACAACATTTCCCTAAATTTATGAGAGCTTCTGGCAACAGTAGAAATTCCTATAACGTTGTGTTGGTATTTGATTAAAAAATTATCTTCTCAAAAACAAATGATTTGTTTAAAACTACCAGTTATTCTGAATCCTTCGATAGATTTGTTTGTCCAATTTGTATTTCATTGATTTATGATGTTTTATAATTTACTTTTGTCTATCGTATTGTCGAATAAGAAACACACATATTTTCGTAAAGTTCAATGTACTAAGCGATCATTATTGCGTCGAAGAAATCTAAATTTGGTATTGTCAATAAATGATTTTGTATTCGATAACTTATTAGCCCATATATAAATCGGTTGACCAAATAAAAACTATCGATATATTCATAATTGCATTGTCGAATTAGTTGATTTAAAGTAAATCCATAATGTCGTATGCTTTCACCTTCGATTTGATCACGATAATATAAACGATACCTAGCTGCACTCTCTCGTTCCTGAATTTTGAGTATAAATTCTCTAATATGAATATAAGTTGGTCGTATGTTAGTTCAAAAGGATCGGTAGGAAATAAAACCATCCGCATTATGCCATAAGCCGAGGATTCTAACATATTTAATAAAAAAGGCACTTTTTGGTCATTTGTTAATTCGAGTTCATCGATTGCATACTCAATGTAATTTTGCCATATAAGAAAGTCTGTAAATTTCGTATTGAACTTATCAATGATAAGAAGACCTCGTGATACTAATTGCACCATTCTATCCATTGCAATAAATATATTTCAAAAACAAATAAAAATGATAGATTTATTTATTGTATGAAAAGTTACGATCCGTTTTTGTTTTTGTTTTCACTTTCACTGATTAGTTTCATGTATTTAGTGTATGTATTTCGCAAAGTTATTAGACAAGTAAATCTCTCTGGTGAATTAACATTTACGCGTGTTATGTTAGTTGTGTTTTCTCTTACGGAAGAGAAATGGGAATAAGAGGAGAAAATACAGACTTGTCACGCTCTTCTATTGTTCATCCCCAGTTTCTTACAGCAGATTGCTTACAGCGCACGAGGGTTAAAATTTTCTAAACGTGGCACAAATGTCGGAAATAAAAGACATTCATTTATAACTTTTAACGAATAAAAAATGTTAAGTGGACCCAGTGGTGCTGTTTCCAACTATTTATACTAAACAATTAGTTATGCACGAGTGAAAAATACAATTTAAATGTGTCCGTCAAGCTTATCGCGTGTGTGAATAACGTTAATTTAAAAAACACATTGTAAAGTTACTATTTTCCCGATTTTAAAGTACAAATAAGTTATTTATTTTGAAAGTGACATAAGTTCATTTTCCAAAAAAATCGAGTTAGCTACTCTAATAGTTACATTTTTTCATGATATTTTCATAATGAAGCCACTTATTACTAATATATTTAAATTAATTATTAAAATTTTGTAGAACGAAAAATTGCTGATTAATGTTTAAAGTTTATTTTAAAAGTTAAAGTAAAGTTTAAAATTTATTTAATGCTAAATAATGTTAAATTATACACACTTTGCGATCGGAAGGCGCCTTCCCGGCCACAGCTATTCGGTCCACAGGTCGGATTGCGAGTAAGCGACGACAACGGTGTTTATGTTAGATTACGTTATATCCAAGAAATAGGAATGCCTTATTGGTACTTGAAGAGGTTCCTAAAATGTTGATATCCATTCGTATGAAATGTAAAATAACACATCTTAACGAAGATAAGATTAAATTAGTAAACGGTCCTTCTAAAACATGGACAATGCTTTGTAAATTATAATAACAAAACAAAATACAGAGTTAAGAAGTAAAAAATTATATTGTTAAAAATATAAATATAGATAAACTATGAAAATATAACATTTTTCTAAGATAATAATTGTAGAAGGTAATTTTCATGTACCTATACCGTGCCTAATACATTCGCGAATATAGCGTAGATTATGCAACCTTAATCGGCCGAAAATGTAATCGACCGCAAAAACTATCGTCAACGGCCATACCGCGATGAAAGTACTAGTTCTCGTCCGATCACTAAAGTCAAGCATCGCTGGGCACGGTTAGTACTTGGATGGGTGACCGCTTGGGAACACCGGTACTTTCATCGCGGTATGGCCGTTGACGAGAAAGACACATCTATTAATTGCTCTTAACCATTGAATTCGTAACACTACTATAGAAAAAACAAAAGAAAATACTACAAGACGCCTGATACGTACGAGTCTCGGAAAACACGGATTATATGAAAATTTTCGATCGATCTGGTAAAAAGATCTGACACAATTAATAAGGCAGGAAAGGTTGTAAAGAATCGTACGGTAAGTGGTTTCGTGTAGAAAAAAAAATTATTTTATCAAAACATGTTATATTTGGTTTCATCTTGACGATATTTCTAACAAAATAGAAAAAAAAGAAGAATGTCAACAGCACACGGTGTTCCCAAGCGGTCACCCATCCAAGTACTAACCGTGCCCAGCGATGCTTGACTTTAGTGATCGGACGAGAACTAGTACTTTCATCGCGGTATGGCCGTTGACGAGAACAACTCATCTATTAATTGCTCTTAACAATTTAATTCGTAGCACTACTATGGATAAAACATAAGAAAATACTACAAGATGTCTCATACGTACGAGTCTCGGAAAACACGATTTATCGGAAATTTTCGATCGATCTGGTAAAAAGTTGTGATACAATTAATAAGGTAGGTTACAGATTTCCATCAGTTCGTTAGGAATTAAATCGAAGAGGTAAGTGGATAACTGTTATAAACAAAAAAAAGTAACTAACATAACCTGTGAGAGCAGTCGTACTGAATTAATTATGTTTTCAAAATAATTTATCTAAAAACCTATTTTATTTAATTATTTTAGTATCGATGGTTCGCCATTGTCTCTTAAACCATGGCATACTTTATGCAGTGTACATTTTATCGGTGGCAAAAAATCAGATGACGAAAACAGTCCTAGTTACGTCCCACAAAGTTTCCCTACAATCGATTCTACAAACAAGGTTGACAAACATGGGACTTCAACTAGGCATCAATGTTTCATGGCACGCAAAAAGATAAAACTTGAAGTTACCATACTACAGCCAAAAATACAGATAATTGAAAATGTTAATGAAACAAATTCAGATGAATCTTTACTGGTCGATGAAGAATACAAAGTAAATGTGCCATTCGATACTAAATATATAGAATCCACATTTACTTATTATAGATATATTGATAATAATTACTGCGATGCTGGAATCAAAGTGGAACTACCAACAAATCCAAATAATGTAGTAAATAGTACTTGCCAAATAAAGGATCTGTGTTGCGATGAAGAAACGAAAAATTATATAAAAGAAATAAAATCACAGTTAACTTTTAAGAAAGATCATATGAAGGTAAATAATTAGTTATACATTTTGTAATTATATAAGATATTTCTTGCAAGCAAGAAGTATGTAGTCTATAGCTATTTTTTAATGTAGAACAACTTTTTGTTTTATTTTAAATATGTATACAATTATTTTAATATTTTCCTTTTTTTTCCTTTTTTCTTTTATGAAGGAATATAATAAAGCTCAAAAATAATGAAACAAACAATTGTGGTTCGGATGTAATTGTAAAAGAACAATTAAGCTAGGATTATGAAACACGATTGAAGTATGAAGATGATATCTCGGATATAAACGAAAAGATATTTGAAGAAATAATAATTGCTATGTAAATGTCTGAATAATAATATATAATAAGGCTAAAACAAAATCGTATTATTCTTTTTTCTTTTGAAAAATTAAATAACAATTAATCCTATAAATCCTGAAGACGAATTAATTTCAAGAAAATGTGAAGAATCATCATCAAAAGAAGGAAATACCTGCTGCTCTGTCAGTAATTATGCAATCTACTGTCTTAGAAAATGATTTACAAAATATATCTATTACGAAATAGAAACGGAATACAAAGAGATAGATGTAATATGTATGTACATATTTACCCAAGTAAATAATACTTTTTTATTCATCGAAAGAAATTTATTGTTTTGTTATTATTTCTGCTTCAAGAAACTAGGAGATGATCTTGAAATTATAGAGAAACTTCATGATCATATTACTATAATGAATATAAATTTTATCGCAAAGCTTTAAAAAAAATTAATCTAATCTAGAGGCATTAGGAAAAAAACAAGAAAAAAATAATTATTATATTTTTGACAATTTTTTAAATTATTTTTTAAATTATTAAATTTTGTCAATGTATCCCAAATAGAAAACTATATTTTCTTAATAAAATGTAATAAAGGAATAATTTTTATTTTTTACCATGTTAAGTATTACATCTGTTCGTGGCATGGATCTTCTATATACAGATTTTGAATACAGTCATGAAGCTGTAATAAAAGTGATAAAAGTGGACTGAGAGAGACAGAGAATAGAGAAACTATGTTTTATTTCTCTCTGCATAGACTAGTTTCGCAGTAAGGGAAGTACCTGTGTACGAATAATGGTACAGAACTTAAAGAGCTCGGTAGGCGGCAACTCAACCTTATCAGTTGTTGATATCTTTCAAATTTCCTAATTTCCTTTCTACAGCTCTAATAAGACCGAAAGAATAAAAAATTTACAATACATCATGTATTTATGCACACACACACACACTATCTGTAATACATTTAATAACTAGAGACGGCTTTTTTTGAAACCTAATTTTTTTTAAATAGTGCAATGAATACATGCATACTGTAATTATGCAACTTTATAGACAGAATATTAAATCAAATTAACGAAATCTTAAAAATAATATTATTATACTTGCTTGTAAGTCACTAAATTGAATTATGCTTAAATGCTCCTCCGTGGTATAATCTGATATTTTATTAAATATTTTTTTAACATGAGCTTTAAAAGCTGCATTTTATGATCCGATAAGATGGTTTGTTCAAATACATGATTATCGTTATCATAAATGTGGACAGAAAACTAACTAATATAGTAATAATGAGCTCGACAATAAAAAAAGAAAATTTTTTCATACATGTTTTACCACGTCCTCCAAAACTGAAAATAATCCTCCTTGATCTTTTATTCTCTACAAGCCCAAAAAACCTGATTTTGGATTAGACTCTCTCAGCATATGTCACACTCACAATGCTTTGATACTTTTGCTAGCAATTTATACAACATTATTTGCGTAATCAGATACACTCCATGAATCTTGATTTAGCTCGTTTCCCATCATTGAGGTTGGAGTTTAAGTTTCATTATCAGAATTGGTATTGATTCTTAAAACTTTCATGTTTGATGTCCAATGACTTGAATAACTGAGAAACATTTAAAATTTAGTTTCCATTGATTTAAAAGTCTAAAAAATTTCCGTTACATCGTGGAGAATTATCTGAAATATAATTTTTAATATAGATACTATATCTACATGCTACTTCGAAAAATGTTGACTATAGGGGACTAATGTTTTAGCAGATGAAAAATTTGTATTACACCATACCTTTCGGAGAGTTTCATCTTGTGGGAACCTACAAGAAAAAGTAGCTACAGACTTATAAAAATTAACTAATATTATAAATATAATAATTTCTTTCTTTCTTTAACTTTGATTTCAACTATTGATATAATATGTGCAAAAAATTTTTATCTACGCAAAGAAATAGACATAATTTAAGGTTATGTACTTACTTGTAAAAAGAAATGTTATTATTTTCGTTAGCTTGTAATTTAAAACAGCTAGCGCATCAAGTTTTCATTATACACACTCATCGTTGACATAGTACAATATCAGAACATAATAACAAATGATCTTGTATTACTTAATTAAAATTAATCTTTTAATTTGTTTTGAAAAAACGTTTTATCTTAAATTCTTAATATCAAAATAAAAGTGTCGTATCCATCTAAGATACTATATAAAATATTTATTATCTAATCCCTATGCAAGACTTAAATAACAATAAACGCTTTATTGTTGATAAAAATTTTTAAATAACATACTTACATATACATTTATTTGTAAGTAATGTGTATGTAATGTGTATTTATTTAACACGTTCACGCCGGCGGCATATTTCTTGTTTCTTTCCCATAGGACGGCTATAATTAAAGTTTTTCTCTCCATCGGACGGCAGCTAATCCAGAGCGTAAAATGAAATTTAATAAAAAAAAGATTGTTTTCAATGAATATACGTTAAATTTTCATTATTTTGATTTTCAACTATATGGAAATTATTTCTACTTACTTAAGGATCTAAATATTTCATCGTTTATTTGTATCGTTTAATAGCACAAACGAATGCGTACCACCGGAGGTACGCGCCGGCGTGTAAATGTGTCAACATGGTAAATTAAAATTGAATAAAATTGAGAAGTCGAAGAAGTGATTTTTCAAATTTCGCGATGAAAGTTATAATTCCCTTATAATTCTGAAGAATTTTGCCTTTGATCATAAGTCTCTCTTTTATCAAACAAATGACATATGTGGAAATAATTTTTTATATCAAATAATATATATTTTATTCTGTTTTAAAAAAATTACTCGAAAATGGAGTAGTTTGAAACCGTGTAATTCGGGAAAAGATATTCGTGTTCTTCAAGTACCGTGTTTTTTAGGGATTACCTGTATTTACCATAAACGTTTACGCTTACACATTACAATAATAAAAGCTCAGCCAGATGGCAACTCGTATTATTGCATGATTTAATATCAATTACAATCGGTGTAACATTGTTTTCGTCCATTACCCAGGAAGACCTGAGATGGATGACGTAATTCCAAAATCCTGTGATAGAATTCTACCACTTTCAAAAACATTCTCAGCAAATTATGAACCATCCAGTGTTTCTTTTAAAATCTTTTGGGACAATTTCGAATTTTAGTTCCGGCTTCATTACGCAAGTATGTTTTCCAGAATAGAAAGAGATTTCACAATACTCCAAATTATGCCTGGAATGGAGTTATAGCTTTTTCTGAGAAGACTGTCTCAAGGACTCGGCGTATCTCTGAACACTTAATAAGCTCAGAGCCTCTTTGAATTGATTTTATTGAATGACCGAAACTTATGTTAAGGACATTGCGTACACATTTTGAATTTGGTGATTTTCAGATTTCAAAGTATTCGCAAAATATTTGTCATCTACGAAAAAAGATGCACTGATTATACTGATAAACATTTAATAGTTTAATGATGTTTGTTATTGTTGAAAGTTGGACAATTATACGCATCACTGGGATGTACCCATGTGTGTGTGTATGAATGTTTATACGAATATGCGGGAGGGGATGAAGATTAGTAGAAGACTAGAAGAAATTAGTAGTCGTTTTTTTCTGCGGTAGAACATGTGCCCCTGTATGTAGATTATTCCGTTGATATGTTTTGTGTTATGACTTGTGTTTACTTTTATCTTTTGTAGTTGAATAAACGGTTAGTTTTTTTATTACCTATTTCCTTTCTATTTTATTGCTCCTAACGTCAAACTCTCACCATTTATGTATTTATTCATTAATTTAATAATAAACGTTCTAATTCTATGTATATTTGCTGTCTTATAAATGTTTACATTGCAATATTGTTTTTTATAATTTTATTGTTTAGTTCTAAAAATTTATAGGCTTGATCTTAAACATTTTCTTTGAAGTAGTCTAATATACTCTATGTGACGTTTGTTGATCAATAGCTATAATTTTTAATTGGGCTAATAAATGCTTGATTGCATAGTATTTTTATAAGTTTGTTAAGGTAATTGTATTTAAAAAGATTGATACACATTTTCAAGACAATATGTGATATCGAAAGTTAAGTTTATTATCGAAATAAATGCCTAGATATTTTACAACTTTTTTATGTGTGATATTGATTCCGGAGTCATCTTTCTTTTCTTTCAAAGCAACGTTTTCCAATTTTGCTTTACATTTTGGTAACAAGTAGATATTAATGGTGTAAGTAGTATGGTCTCACATATTTGCCTTGGTTTATTTTTAGTTTCCAGATACAGTAAAATTCATAAATCTTGTTAAATAAATTTGGCAGATTAGACTTTTTACATTTGTAAACGTTATCGTTTAAGTCACTGGGCTACTTGGAAGATGACGGAACTTATAAAAATATAAACAGACCAACAAAACGTTAAAGGCTTTTTCTCGGAATTGGCTAGCCATTGGCCGGATTTATGTTAACGGGAGGAATACTCTGATGATATACTACTGATATATCAAGTTACATTCTCAAACTGTATTTTCCAAGTGTTGATACCTCCTTGCAAGAAAGAAAATATTGATTTTTTTTGTCGACAGAAATTATTACTAGCTATTTATAAAAATATGTTGCAAATGGATTCGGATCGATATTCAAAGCATAATAATAAAGCTGACTTGAACGGAGCTATTTCTTATGTTTCGTCAAGTTAAAAAACTGAAAATGCGTTTTTATTTAATGCGTGGTTATTTGAAACTCTCTTATATCGAAATTAAGAGACAATCTTTTAATATACACGATGTTTAAAAGTTCGGACGATATTTTTAAAGTGTTTAAAAATTATTCTTTTCATTGAAACTTATATAATAATATTATGATCTATAAGATATCTTTCTCTTCAAATAAACATAGTTTTTAGAAATACTTATATTCCCTAAAACAGCCAATTATTATCATAGTTTCTTATACATTGATCGTGACATAATTTCCTTTTTTTGTTACAAAAAAAATTATTTTACAAAAAGGATGCATACGAAAATTTTCCTTAATTAAAAAAATATGTAATTTAAGACAATTATTTTAAAATTGTTATTATACTTAAAAAAAATGTATTATATTGATTTTTGCTCTTAAATAAATTATTTATAAAAGTATATATTTTCTTTCTTTTGTAAAAAGAATTATTCATTATTCCTTTAAAAATTCCTAGAACTTTATATTAGTTTAAAGCCTTAAGGCTCGCGTTACTTCTCAAGAATACTTAAGAAAAAAAATGGAGTTATATTGATATGGTAAATTATTCTTCTTAAAAACACTGGGACATACATATGCGTACGCTGAGTTTTCTGTTTTATTAAAATTTTTCAATGGAAAAAAAGGTTTCAATTATTTTCGTATATGTTTATTGATTTCAAATTAATTTCGTCGTCTTACAATCTTATTTTTTTTTAAATAAGTAAAATAAAAAATAGAAAATAATTTTAATCATTTTGTTTTCGCTTTAGAAAATGCTTCGCTCAGTAAGTTAAGATGATTTATTATAATATAATGAAGAATACCTTATTCGGATATTTATTCTTCTGAATTCAAATAAAGAGATTTCTACTACTAATGCTGGTCCTATTGGTTACCTATATATTCATTATAACCTCTATCATCATTTGTCGAAAATTGTCGACTATTTGCGATCATAAATGTTCTAAACTTTCCCTTACTTCCAGATCGAGAATATTCTTTAGTCAATATTCATGATTACTTCAAGCGGTGTTCTCTGACATTCTAAACACACTCGTACTCGTCAAGGGAATCGTATAATATTAAGTTTCCAGCCAATCTTCTCTCACTCATACCAAGCCAATCATTTAAAAGATGATGAAACAGACTAATAGTAAGAGAGAGAGAGACAGAGAAATGATTGTCAATGATCAATCTCTCTCTGCGTAGACTAATTGCGCAGAGAAACCACAACCTGTTGATAACTTCCTACAATAACATTTCTAACCATGAGAGAAACACGTCGACAGCTGCGCGCGCAACAAAAGAGAGATGAAAGAATAGTCAGGATATTCTCCTTCTTTCCCACGAAAGAGTGATATTTACGTTGACGTAAGAGAAATTATGTCATAGAGGTTAAAGTCCGATAAAGTCATGGTCAAGGATAGTCTTTACTCTCTGGCTTATCTTCGGTCCTATAGTTTCAATAAAAATAAAATGTAAAATCTTTGTCTGTTAATAATATTCGCAAGCACGTGTGTGAATAATGAAAACTTGATGCGCTAGCTGTTTTAAATTACAAGCTAACGAAAATAATAACATTTCTTTTTACAAGTAAGTACATAACCTTAAATTATGTCTATTTCTTTGCGTAGATAAAGATTTTTTGTACATATTATATCAATGGTTGAAATCAAAGTTAAAGAAAGAAAGAAATTATTATATTTATAATATTAGTTAATTTTTATAAGTCTGTAGCTACTTTTTCTTGTAGGTTCCCACAAGATGAAACTCTCCGAAAGGTATGGTGTAATACAAATTTTTCATCTGCTAAAACATTAGTCCCTATAGTCAACATTTTTCGAAGTGATGGTTTTTCTATCCTTGTGGGCACAAATCGGCAAAAACAAATAGAAAGGATCGCTTCCAATAAAATATCGATTTGCTGTAACGTAATTAGTGATATTGTTCAACTATTTGCTACTCTAATGACTGCTTTGCATTTCCATCGTGCATATAAGTATTCGTTTTCATAAGTTTGATTTATTTACAGCAGAAAAGAGGATAAACAAAAAATACAGCATGAAGGTGTTCAGTGCAGAAACACAATAGGAATAACTGACGGACAATATCAGTGAGGTATAAAACGACCAGTCAATATTCTAACATTGAGTACAGCAAAATTATTTTAAAGCATGTAGATATAGTATCTATATTAAAAATTATATTTCAGATAATTCCACGATGTATATAATGGAAATTTTTGAGACAATTGAAGAGACTATATCTACTAATTCAGTACGTCATTATGTAGAATTAATGTTCTACACGCCAATCAATGCAACAGTTAACGTACAGTTTGGTCCTTCGATATTGCTTATTGCCTAGGATGTACAGTTAGATGTTACCAACAATCAGCATAATGCGAATAAATTTTCAAGTCGCATTTGTAATTTGAAGCAACGCATTGATGCATTTAAAAGTAGAAATATTTTTCTTTAATTATTTTATTCTAGTGAGACACTTCTAGTGACTTCTAACTATTCTAGTGAGTTTCATTGTATCTCTGGTCAATCGCATGGGTTTGACAATAATACGAAAATACCCGAATTAATTCGTAAACGGAAAAGAATAAAAGGAAAAAAATAGAGAAAGTAATAAAATAATAATAGACATATTTAAAAGGAAAAAAAAAGTTCTTTTACATAATTAATATCTATAGGCGACATACTTCTTGCCTGCAAGAAATATCTTCATAGTTTTTATTTTTTAGCTTCAACATATTGTCTAATTCAGTTATTTTATTCGCCATCCTTTGATTATTCTCTTCTAATTTTTCAATTGTTTTAGTTTGCTCTGAAAGACTGCATTGAGCTCGATCGAGTTGTTCTTGCATCTCGTTTATTTTGTCTTCATATTCTACCATTGTTTCTTCGTGTTCTTTAATTTGAATGTTCTTTTCTCGAACATCATTTGTGATAGTAATATATTCTTCTTTTGCTTCGTTCAATAAAGTTTTAAGTTTCTAAAATATTATTTATAATAGGATATTATAAATATCTAATGTATTGTTTATTTTAATTACAAAATGTTAAATAATTAATTACCTTTACGTGATCTTTCTTAAAAGATAATTGTGACTTTATCTCTTCTATATAATATTTTGTTTTTTCTTCGTGACACAGATCTTTCTGAATAGCATCCAATAAACATTTTGTTTGTTTTAATTCTTCCTTTAATAAGCTCAATTCAAATTCAGTTTTATGTTTTTCTACGCTCAAAATTTTATTATTTTTTTTAATGCATTATTAGTATTTTCCATATACACTAATTTGGTAGTTAAATGAGAAATTTCACATTTCAACTCTTTAATATCTTTTGAATTTTTACTGTTATTATCTTCATCTTCATTTTCATCATTATCCTCGTCAGATAAACAAGATCGTATCCTCTTTCGACTATTTAACTTAATTTTTTGTTTATAGAATTCTTCAACTTGTTTAATTGACCATTGCAAAGTATCTTCTTGCTGTTCTTCAACATCTCTTATACGAGATCTAGATATGAGTACGATGGTAATTTACATAACAGTGATATGAAAAAATGTAGTACTATATACATATAAATACATACTTCAAATTATTTTCAAGCTTCTTTATGGCGGTAGTATATATGTCTACCATTTCTTGTCGAATTTCAAAGTCACGAGTTAAAGCCATATTTTTTAGATTCGTTATCTCCTTTCTTAATTGTTTATTTACTAGTAACAAATCTTCATATTCTTCAGAAGAGATTAACTTTATTTCATCCATTTCTATCTTTGTATCTACATTTGTATTTTAACCAATCTATTAAAAATCCAATGATACTTATCTCTAAAAAAAAAGTTATTTATAATTGATAATGCATATTATCTTATCACCTGTATTTTCTAAAACCATAGCGTCCCAATTTGTTACACTTTGTATACTTTTCTGAACCATTTTAGAAAATCTTGAACAATGTGCCTTCTCGTTTTTTTTATTTTAGGTTCTATGATTATTTTCTTTGCAATTGCTGCAAAATTTAATACATTTTGTGTTTCTACGTAAAGATTTGGCAAAGGATTAATATTAACAATTAAAGCAATATGTTCGCTTCCTGATAATGCTCTTTGAAATAATCTTGTTAATTTTGATTCCCTGAAAGGTCCAATGACAGGTTCAGATTTGAATTTTGATAATTGAGCGTTGTAAATTGATTTCAAACATTTCCCTAAGACCATCAGACTCGTATTGATATTTTGCGCTTCTTTTAATCTGTCACCAATATTTAATGTTTTCTTTAAGCGTTCAGAACCAGCTAAATCACAAAAAGAAAATCTGTTGAAAAAAAAAATGTTGTTGTTGTATCTTATTAAGTTTAAATGAAGTAAAAATATTAAAATACATACATGCTTGTATCCACCGAATCTGTTAGATTTTCAGAATAATACTTCAATAGCTTAATAGTAAATATGCAATGAGATCTCGAACTTCTTGCATTTAAAGCTGTTGCGGCTACTTTTAAATTATATTGACCAGCCATTAAAACTTGATATGCCTCCGCACCAGAGTTAACATAAACAACATTCAAGTCTTTGATAAAAGTTCTTCCATGATTATCAGTTGCTAGTTTTAGTGGTAATTTCTTTTTTGGACAGAAAATAGTCAAAAGATCATAAATAGTTTCGTTATATATTTCAACAAAAGATACCCACACTGAATAATGAGCATTGCTGTATTTGCTAGGTTTTGATTGTGATTCTTCTTGTAATATATTTTGCATTTCCTTATAAGTATTATTATACTGATTTTTATCCAGCGAACTAAAACTTAACAATTTAGTTTTAACTTGTAACTCTTGAGCAAGCTCAAGAGAATTAAGAAATTTTGCATCGCAATGATGTATAGGTTTATATGAAGGTATAGATTTTGGAGTGATAATAGAAAATAAGAATCCTAAAGCACGTGGTATGATGCCAGGCGATGTGATTGTTCCATGCAATGTATGTGACTTTCCAGAATTTGTTGTACCTGTAGAAATATGATTTGTTCGCATAAAATATATAAATAAATGTTAATAAGAATTTTGAGTATATAGCGCTTACCATAAGTCATTATATTACAACTTTGTCCTGCTAAGAAATCTACCATTTGTTGCTTAATCACTCGATCAAATAATTCCACTTGCGTTATTTCTGGTCCAAATGTTTGAGTGAACGTATATGTTCTACATGCTACATCGTTACTTTTAGCTCTTGCAAAACAACTGTTATTTTCTAAATATGGAAACTTAGTTACCAAAGTAGTGGAATTTGTTATTTTATAAACTTCTTCTTGTTCTGGCAGTATTTTGATTTTTCTTGGAAATGGCTTTAAACGTAAATAGACTTTAATCGTTTTTAAAGACTGAGAATCAAAAAGCGAGCTTTTGATTTCTGCCGGATCAAATTCTTCTGATTCATATACAGAAAGTAAATTTTTCTTTACATCTTTAGATGGACAAGGTCTCTGTCCGTATGCTAAAATACTAGGATCTCTGCCAAATAAATATGACATTGCTTCACGCGTATAACTTTCATTTGATGGTTGTATCGAATCTAATGTATTACTCATCTATAAAAATAAGATATCTTACAATAATAAAACATACTCTGTTTTTATTAAACATTTATATCGTATTTTTTAATTCTACAAAGAATGTACAGTGTGTCTTTTCAAAAAACCATTTCAAATTTATACAGTATATAAAAAACATTATACTGATTGTGAATAGAAAAGACCAAGTTTTGATTTACTACCAACCTTCAATATTCCAACGAGCGTTGTTCCGAATAAACACAATCTCTCCTCTTCTCTTATATCTATCTACGTATCCCTAATATTTCCTCGGTTAAAGTTTATACGAAACATAGCTTGTCCAAAACATGAAGTATGTACGTCGAAAAACAGCAGTAGCAGCATGTAGAGGTGTAAATGTAGAAAAAAGCGATTGTTAACGAAGGAAAAATTCAACGGCAGAGGTGATAGCATCGGGAGAAATTCAAGTAACGAACAAACGCGAATGTAAACGAAAATATTTCAAAATTTTAAGAGCTTTTGTCCTAATCCTATTAACAATAAGTAGAATGTAATCAGCAGAATAAAGATTTCTTACAAGTTTTGTTTGAATGGATGTGTGCTTATTTGCACGCACGTATTTCATTGAAATGTTCTTTGTTTTTTCTTTCAATTTACAACCGTAAATACGTTAAAATTTTAAAGACGAGATTATTTCGATTTCTTCCTTACGTACGAATGATTAATTTTCTTTTAATTCTAATTCAAATAGCACACACACATGTTCAATATTATTGAATAATATCTGTGATTATGCGTGATTATTTATTATTTACTATAATAGATATATTATATTATAATCTTAATAAATTATAGAAATAAAATAGATTTAATATCTTCCAGTCTAAAAAAAGGAGAGATAGTATAAGAATATTATGTTATAATATAACATAGGTATAATATATATGTAATGTGTTTACTAATATATAATAATACAAATTATATTACATATGTATGAAATTAAATTATAATTTTTGTTTATAATATATAATGTTGCTTGATGATATTCATCGAATATGGGCCGTCTTTAATAGTATTTCGTTGAAATGATATTATATACTGGATTATATAAAATATTTGTGATGATTTTAGCCGATCGAACATAAGTGTACGTGTCGATGTATTTACGTGCATTATGAATTAATTGAAGTTTTCCGTGTATACTTCATGTATATATTTCACTGTATGCTCACGCAACAGTTAAAAAATGTTTTGAATTGTTCATCCTCACTCTACTAACCTTCTCCTCTTTCTTTCCACCATTCGGGATGGAACGTAATTCTTTATAATAATTCGAATGTGATAAAAAATTAAATTTTTATGTGACAAACATTTACGAATTGGCATTACAAATAATTTTGAAATTTCATTTTCCTTCTGTATGTACTATATTCCGTATATATGTATACCATATACACATTTCATTCGTAAATACATTCTACATTATATTCGCTGGCTGATGTGGATATAAAAATAGTAGATCTAATTGTGACAAATTTCTGTCGGAAAATTATCGATTTTCAATCGATATCCTTCTTTCCGTATAGTTCATTGATCAAGTAGTTAAAACGAATAAATAAACCCTAGTAACCCCCGAAGAACACGATTATTTTGTTCCGTGTTCTTTGAAACCGTGTTGTTCGAGACTACGAAAAACGGGATTCCGTTTCAAGTGTAAAAATAAAAACAGCGTTACGTTTAAAATTTTCCTCTGTTAAATATAAAAAACTAAAAATTTTTATATTGTTTGAATTCATATTGGTAAAATCTTCTAAGAAATCTTGTATTACTTAATTAAAATTAATCTTTTAATTAGTTTTGAAAAAACGTTTTATCTTAAATTCTTAATATCAAAATAAAAGTGTCGTATCCATCTAAGATACTATATAAAATATTTATTATCTAATCCCTATGCAAGACTTAAATAACAATAAACGCTTTATTGTTGACAAAAATTTTTAAATAACATACTTACATATACATTTGTAAGTAATGTGTACGTAATGTGTATTTATTTAACACGTTCACGCCGGCGGCATATTTCTTGTTTCTTTCCCATAGGACGGCTATAATTAAAGTTTTTCTCTCCATCGGACGGCAGGGAATCCAGAGCGTAAAATGAAATTTAATAAAAAAAAGATTGTTTTCAATGAATATACGTTAAATTTTCATTATTTTGATTTTCAACTATATGGAAATTATTTCTACTTACTTAAGGATCTAAATATTTCATCGTTTATTTGCATCGTTTAATAGCACAAACAAATGCGTACCACCGGAGGTACGCGCCGGCGTGTAAATGTGTCAACATGGTAAATTAAAATTGAATAAAATTGAGAAGTCGAAGAAGTGATTTTTCAAATTTCGCGATGAAAGTTATAATTCCCTTATAATTCTGAAGAATTTTGCCTTTGATCATAAGTCTCTACTTTATCAAACAAATGACATATATGGAAATAATTTTTTACATCAAATAATATATGTATTTTATTCTTTTTTAAAAGAATTACTCGAAAATGGAGTGGTTTGAAACCGTGTAATTCGGGAAAAGATATTCGTATTCTTAAAGTACCGTGTTTTTCGGGGATTACCTGTATTTACCATAAACGTTTACGCTTACACATTACAATAATAAAAGCTCAGCCAGATGGCAACTCGTATTATTGCATGATTTAATATCAATTACAATCGGTGTAACATTGTTTTCGTCCATTACCCAGGAAGACCTGAGATGGATGACGTAATTCCAAAATCCTGTGATAGAATTCTACCACTTTCAAAAACATTCTCAGCAAATTATGAACCATCCAGTGTTTCTTTTAAAATCTTTTGGGACAATTTCGAATTTTAGTTCCGGCTTCATTACGCAAGTATGTTTTCCAGAATAGAAAGAGATTTCACAATACTCCAAATTATGCCTGGAATGGAGTTATAGCTTTTTCTGAGAAGACTGTCTCAAGGACTCGGCGTATCTCTGAACACTTAATAAGCTCAGAGCCTCTTTGAATTGATTTTATTGAATGACCGAAACTTATGTTAAGGACATTGCGTACACATTTTGAATTTGGTGATTTTCAGATTTCAAAGTATTCGCAAAATATTTGTCATCTACGAAAAAAGATGCACTGATTATACTGAAAAACATTTAATAGTTTAATGATGTTTGTTATTGTTGAAAGTTGGACAATTATACGCATCAGTAGGATGTTCTCATGCGTGTGTATGAATTTTCATACGAATATGCGTGAGGGAATGAAAGTTAGTAGCAGACTAGAAGAAAGTAGTAGTCGTTTTTTTCTGCGGTAGAACATGTGCCCCTGTATGTAAATTATTCCGTTGATATGCTATGTGTTATGACTTGTGTTTACTTTTATCTTTTGTAGTTGAATAAACGGTTAGTTTTTTTATTACCTATTTCCTTTCTATTTTATTGCTCCTAACGTCAAACTCTCACCATTTATGTATTTATTCATTAATTTAATAATAAACGTTCTAATTCTATGTATATTTGCTGTCTTATAAATGTTTACATTGAAATATTGTTTTTTATAATTTTATTGTTTAGTTCTAAAAATTTATAGGCTTGATCTTAAACGTTTTCTATTAGTTTTTTATTACTAGATTGCGGACGTTAACGCAAATATTTATTTTAGATGGAAGAAAATAAAGATTTTAAATTTGGACAGAAGTTTATTACATCATTTATATTTATCGAAAATGTGTTTGTTATTTTGCATAATTTCCGTATAATGCATATGCGTTAATTTTATTACATATTCCGTACATATGTAACAGCATATGCATTTCACTGTGTACATCTCAGAAAATACGTTCTATCCATCATTGAGCACTTACACGATAACGGAGATCTAAAGTCACATCCATTCCTAAACTATCCTTGGGAAACATAAATACAAAATGTTCCGGAGTAGCGTGGTTCGCACCACCAGTGAAGGGACAACACAACGTGAATTGTACCCCTCAGAATCTATAATGTTCTAAAAACAAAATTTAAAATGTAAATTATAAAAGTGAAAACAATGCCTGAAGAAAAAAACTTCTAGGTTTAAGCGGGAGTGTATAAAAGAACTTAAAGCTTGAGGACTGGTAAAATACGTTGTTATATTTTCGCGACTTAAAATGAACTTTTCTAAAATTTTCAGGCAAGCACATACACACTCTTGTCCGTGATATTTAATTAAAGAAAAAAGAACGAGCAGCCTTAATGATAGAGTTATAGGCTAGACCAGTTATGACGAACTTTTTTGGATGCGTGGGTCAATTTCGGCTTATCGTCGATTGCAGCGCTAATTCGTGGGTCAGTATTTAATAAGCGAGGTGACCTTGGAAGTATGAGGGAGAAGGCGAATCAACTTTGGGAACTGAGAATCAAAAGAAAGCCATAAGTTAGGAATAAAATTGTAGTAATCTTATTGAGAAACCTTCTGTTGTTTATGTTCGGATAGTTTTTTAATATCAGGCTTATACAGTGGTCTTCCTCTAAGATATCCGTCTGTAAGATATTACTTTCCCTAAATTTACTCTACTTCTCTATTAATTTTTCCCACTCTTGACGCAAAATAGTATCTTTTAGCATGCGCCTACGCCAACATATGTATCCCTTCTTTCTTTCTGTATTCCTTCTTCTTTTATAGCCTCATCTCTTTCGAAAGGAAAGGGGTCCCTCTTACTCTGTGAAATATTTTTCTCGGAACCAGAGCCCCGAGCTTGATATATCAGAGGGGACCACTGTATTGCGCATTCATTAGTTTTTCACATTCCCAAGCTTATTTCTTTTCGTCGATTTTACAAAATTCATTTACAAGAATAATTTTTCACAGAAATACGTTGATCCAAATATCGTTAAAAGAGCAAATTTCTTAATTGATTTAAAATTATTTGATAAACATTCCCATACATTTAATAGAATATTATAAATTTTTAGTGTCGGTTCATTATCAGGGTCAGCATCTGACTCGCGGGTCATAGGTTTGCCATTCGTGGACAAGGCCGTTCAACGGAACCTGTATCGGTCTGCAACCGATATCTTGAATAAACATACGTACATTAGGTATTTGACCGTATTATTGGTTGATATAGCTGCTCCATTTATGGTCACAGGAGAATATGTGAGCTTACGCAGCGTGATGGTTATATGCGCCGATTTACTTTTATTTATATTTACACGCCATTTCTGTGACATCAACTTTCTATTATTTGCATATGACATTGGAGCATATCAGTCGCGTTGAAGGGATCGCAGTCCGATGATAACAAAGCTTTATAGTCCGCAAATATTGCCGTAGTTACTTCCTCTGAGGTAGGTAAGTCTGCAGAGTAGATTGCATATAGTATGTGTATTGTGTGAAGATTTCTCCGACATGGAGTTCTGTGGCGATTGTGATAAGCTAACGATGAGGAAGAAAAAGGATTAAATTAAAATAAAATACTTGTTTGAGCCTATAGAAAGTGTAATACTTTATTGGCTTGTCAGGAAAAAACTTTGCGGCCCAAAAATCCTGGTTGATGGATTCGATACAATAAGGAATGGCGTCCACCAAAGTTTGGACACGCGGCTCATCTCTCGCTCGCTTCGTTTGTATATAGATACAATAATGAATCTCACCACTCGCTCGTCTATGGAAATGTAAAGAGTTCTTTTACACTTCGCTTACTCTCTTGATCGAGGCGCGTATTTCGAATATACGCTAAGAATCTACGATCTTTACGAATCTTACAGCGAGGGTGGGGGTGGTGCCTAGGGTCTTGCCACGCGTAAGACACGGAGTCAGTCGAGTTTGGAAATGCTCGCGAGTAAGATGGATTGTGTGTAGATACAGCCCCCCTTTGTGTAGTTTTGTTCTAGTGTTAGTCTTGCGGTTAAAAGTTCAGATTATCACCATTTTTGCTATTGGCAATTTGATTTCATCGTGTAACAAATACATGTATATTAAAAAATATGAAACTTTTAGTCTTGTTTTCTTAAAAATGAGTTGTTATTTGATATAACTACTTGCGCAATGTATGATCCTAATGGACTCCTTACAACTGTTCAAATGTAAAAATAAAAAATCTATTAATGTAGGATGAAAGAGATCGTTTCTCGGAAATGCATTTGTTTGTCTAGTTACGCGATGTTGCACCCAAATATCTCAAATATTTCTTATTGAAAATAAATTAATAATCTATACGTTTTATAGTCAGGAATGGTCGGAAGGTTTCGAAAAGAACGGAAGAAAAAATAAAAAAGAAACGATCTGTTGTTAGTTAGATCAGTTTAGTTTTGTTTGAATCAGCGACAGCTAATAGTTGGTAAGCTAATAGATGTGTAACATTGTATCTGTTTAATTTGAATAAAATTATTATACTTTAATTTATTATTCACTATAACTTTTATTATATGTCTATATTAGCAAGAAGAAAAACTGACATCAGAATAATTAGGTACAAGACACTCTTTAAACGGTTGTACTACCTGCACAAGCATTGTATTTTTTTTTCTTCACTAATAACAGTGTTCAATAAAAATAATTAGATAAAACTTTCACAAATCGCGCGAGCACTGTGGTTTCTTAAAATTATTTCTTTCGAAAATACTTTCGCGTGGTTTGTAGATTGTTGAAACGTTGTATGCAACTATCAAGAGGTATATGGTGCGTTAAATATATAATCAAGCTTATGTACTGATGAAATCCAATATTAAAACGGAACAAGAAATAACGTCATCCTCTCTCCCTTGACCCCTGCATTCCCTTTCTAGTCACCCTCGCGTACTACCCCATTTCTTCCCACCACGCCTCACCCAAACCCTTTCACGATCTCATCGCCTCTTCCCTTGGCCCTGTGATATCCTTCTCCCCCCCCCCCTTCGAAGAGCCCCTGTTCAACGAAGGCATTTTCACAAATCACGAAGACGTGGGATATCCCCCGCCCCCTATAATTACATGATGATAGTTATAATACTCGACGTATGGAGTTTCGCATCACTAAGTGTTACAGAAAAGTTAATAAAGAGTATGCATAATCGTTTACAAGATGTTATTCGTGCCAAAGGTGGTCATACTAAATATTAAAGACTTCAAAGTTATCCGTTCAAATAGAACTATAACTATATAATCTAAAGAGTCGTAAGTCCATCCAATATTAATAATATGTCGGTAAGTTTTGTATAATATACTTATTATAATTAATAAAGTATATCATGGCAAATGTTCAAGGACTTTCGTGAGTCACTATATGTTTTAACGAGGAAACCAGTATATTATTTTCGCAATGTTTGCATGCAGTCATTGGCCATAGTTATTCGCCGAATATAAAGGAATGCGTCGTTTGTAAAACGTTCATAAGTTGAAAAATGGTATTTATTTGATCATAACGAGTTAATAAATTATGTGTTTTTTAATTTCGTTTCGTTTTGATGGAGTAAAGTTTCAATGACAGCGTGTTTATCAAATCTGTTATAACGTATCTTTTATCATAGTACACATTAAGAACCATTTTGTGTGGCTTATAATTTATAAGTTTCGTTTTATTATCGGAAGTGATTTTATTTTTAAGAGCATTTTTTTCTTCTTTTTTGTTTAAAGTGAACTTTACTTGTATGTCTTTGAACTCTATATTTTTCACAAGAACGTTTCTATTTATACCTTTATTTTTTTAATAATTACGTCATCTAAGCGAATAGCGTACATTTTAGCCCTTAATTAAACACATTCAGTCGAAATTATACTATTTTCTTCTTTCATCGAACCTATTTTTTTGTAATTCGCGCGCGGAATCTCGTATTGATTTTTTCATAAGCATCCACGCATTTTAATTCGTAGATTAAGCTATCCATATGGGTTTACATAATTTTACAATTTCCCGATAAGCGAGAGATCATGTAATCGTAATGAAACTCGTATAAACGTAATTAAGGTATGTCTAATATGTACATTCTTATGTAAGAGGGTTTGAAAAATCTCATTATAATTTTATCTATTTCGACCGCAATAAAATTTTCGGAAAAAATTACATACTTATCTACTGATTGGATTAGCAATTTGAAATCTCTGCGATTACGAATATTTTCCATTATTTGATGAAACACTGCGTTATTCATTAATTTAAATAAATTTTATTGAGAATCATAATCGAATTTAGTACGAAATTTAGTAATTAAATCGATGTAAGTGTGTAACCAAAGAGATTGGTTAAATTCTAAGATGTGATATATTTTTAGACAAGTTATATTTATTCTTATTGTAAGATTTTATTTTTTGTGATTCGTTTTCTATATTTCTATGCAAACCTATGACTCGTGGATCAGACAATAATCCACACACACCTCTGTACTAACCGTGGCGCCGATAATGATCTAACACTAATAAATGGAAATATTATATTAATTATATGGGAATATTTACCAAGTAATTTTAGATCAATGAAGAAACTTGTGAATGCTCTTTTAACTCGTTTCAACCGTTAACCGGAGACCTCAATACAGACAATAGTAAAAATACATAATTTAAATAAATATCGATACTGATGAATTTTTAAATGATATCTGCACGATCGGAATCGATCATAACCAAAAATCGATTGTAACTAAAAAACGAGATTTATTGTGCGCGCACTAATCGATAGAGAGTTACTAGTAACTAGTGTCCATAACCCCCACCACTCGACCGTCGAGTGAGTGAACCCTGCAAGACCCATTACCAAAGACAATCGGTCTATTCTAACGCTGGACGCCTACGAGGACACTTGGAAACAAGATACTCGGAGACAACAAGCGAGAGGATTATTAGAGAGGCAAAGAATTTACCTGTTAAGACGAATACGTTTTACAAATATTATATCGACGGTGGTGGATCGCAGAGGCGATAATTAAGGTGATATTTATATAATCACGATACCGAGACGGAGAGGCGACAATAAACGGTGAGAGATATAATTTCTATTTCTTTCAACGTGATTACCCATCAGGGTTAATCGTGACGAGAAGCAGATCACGGACATGGTCCGTGATCCATCGTCGTCCATTGTATTTGATAACAACCAGGGTTTTTTGCCGCAAGGCTTTTTCCCTGACGAGCCAATAAAGCATTGCACTTATTGGCTCAACCAAGTGTTTTATTTTATTTTAATTCACCTTTTCACTCTCCTCATAATTAGCTTAATTCAATCGCCGGAGGACTCCGTGTTGAAGGAATGTTGGCAAATACAGACATTCAGCGTGTTTTGTGATTAATGATTTACTTTTAATTTAAAAGTTTTGTTTTTTTTTTAACAATATTTTTGATGTTTTAAGCCAATAATACTATACTACTATTATACAACTAGTATACTTTTATCTACTTTTAGTGCATTTTAATTACAATAATAAGTTTAATAATAATTACATAATTTTATTTTCTGTTTTGTTTCATTTATACATTCTATTGAACTGTAATTAATGGCCTTTAGGAAGCTTAAGTTCTAGGGTTAATAAAATATAATTGAATAAATAAATAAATAATAGTTTGTTGTTTTTTATTGCAAACTTCGATGCGATTACATTAGATACGAAATCAAACATATTAAAGAGTAATAAATGATAAACTGATCGTATTATGGAAAACCAATTTTCATGACAAATAAAAGGAGTTCACCTGTCAATTTTGGATTCTCTTTTATTAGTTCTTGAAATGGTAAGGACATCCAAATTTGCTCAGGATGATTTCTTATATAGAACATACTCCTTAGCTTTAATTCCGAAATGTTAAATCTATCTGCGAGTATAAGAAGTTGAATAACATTGTTCAGGTTAATATACCTTATTGCTATATCGATTAATTTCGCATTCAAATATTTTATTTGATACATATCCCCCCCGTTGCTACTATTAAATTTATAAGAAAATCTTCTCCAAGTTTTTTAAAATTAATGTTGCCAGTGTTACCAAGATTAAAATATCTCAATATGACCTGAAATATCACTGGATCCATTTTCTTGATATAAATGATGTTTTCCTTACTTATAAGTAACTTCCGTTTCTTTATCAGATATTTATTTTGCTCTTATTAAATAACAAAATTACATTAATTTATTCCGTATTCACCACCGTTATCTATAACCTTCTTCCATTTTCCTTGCAATTTATAAATTCATTATTGTATATAAAATTTTAGAAACATATTTATAGATATCAGTTCGCACTAAATTTAAAGGAGTTTATCGACATACTTCATGCTTTTTATTTCATGTTGCTGTTCGCGCGAATCGTATATACCGGCAGACTGTTAATTTTATGTTGTTATGCTCGCGTATCGTAAAAATTCACACTCATCATTTTTTCTTACACGCTCCAAAAAAAAGTATAACTTCAAAAATATTGAAGAAAGATTAGACGAGAAAAAAAAAAATAAATCCGTTATTGAATTATTGTGGCGAAACTTTACAATTTCAATTATTCAAAAAGAAATGATTCTTATTTATTTGTGGTATTTTTCGTATTTTGTGTCGTTTATTATTTATAATTATGAAAATAATATATATTCTCTCTCAAAAACAAGAAAAGTAACAGATATTTATAGAAAAGTATTAAACTTGTTACCGTGAACCGAAAACGGTGCACTTGTTCTAGAAACGAAATCTTCTCATAAACAGCATGTAAGAGAACGTGTTAAACGAAACGATAGATGATGGAGGACGAATTTTCTATTGCTTTTTCTTTCTATTATTAATATCTGTATTATTATTACATTTTGATTATTTTCATTCAATTATTATACTATTAGGTATGTGCATATGAAATGTCGGATTTTCCTTACATGTCCTCCCCGTTTTCGTTATTCTTTTATTTTTGTCATAACTTCATTTATAGTCGTACCGTCGACAGCCAGAGTCACATTTCAACAAAACAGATTTTCTCAAAAATGTTAAATTTTTAAATTTTTTTAAATTTTATAAGGATATGAATTTAACCGATATTCGTGTAATTTTTTAATATGAGTATAAAATTGTTAATAATGCTGCAAAATCTGCACGTGGTGCAGATAAACCAGGTGTTTGGGAAGAATACTGGTAACGATCGAAAAGTGCATCGTTAGTTTGAAAAACTTCGGTCTCGTGAATTTTACCTTCAAAACGAACCGCGTCGAAGATTCAAAACGTCCGTGAAAAACGATATTTAAAAACGAATTCGACTTTATTTACAAAAGAACTTCCTACTAGAATAAAAATTGATCATACAACAATATTGCGACACCTTTCTGAAATGGGCAAGGTGAAAAAAATGGATAAGTGGATACCGCACTAATTAACCGAGCGAAATAGGCTGGATCGTTTAAACGTATTCTCATAATTACTGAGCCAATTTTTTCAAATGAATGAAAATATGAAATTTTGCTGCACCTATCTTATTCATCGGATCTTTCGATAACTAACTTACATTTTTTAAATCTTTGCAACAATTTGTACGTGCTAAACAATCAAAAAATAAAGACAGTCTGGAAAAAACTATATGAAAGTTTATTGATTCTGAAGATAAGAATTTCTTTATGTCCGAAATCTGTGCATTATAATCTCGTTAAGGAAAGTGTAATGAAGCGAATGCAGCATATTTTGATTAAATAAACAGCTTTTGAAAAAAAGAAATATGCAGTTTTATATATTCACTTAAAAATCCGACATTTCATACGCACCAACCTAATACAATAATTTGATAGAATTGTAAATGCACATAATCTCCCGAATCACAAATTAATTATCGTCGAATCATATGTGTGTGTGTGTGTGTGTATGTACTACTTTTTTCGTTATATTTCTAAACTGAACTATCTCTTTCCACGTCGTTCTTCTAAACACTTTATCGACCGCTAACCTATTAATCGGAATTTCGATTGCCAGCGCTTTTTGACCGTTAGCCTATTAATCGGCTTCTCGATTGGCAACGTTTATCGATCGCTAGCCTATTAATCGGCTTTTAAATATTGACGGTTTTCGTACAGTTGGAAAATTAGCCGATACTGGGAGTAAATGTGCCTGCGACTAAGTCGGTACTTAGTGATTGGCAGCCTCAACTACGAGCGGTCAATAAAGTGTTAACGTAACTTTGCGTAATGCATACTGTCCCCCTCTATCATCTATTTTCATTTCTTATCGGAATCCTAACTTTGCGTTATCGCGGATAACAATTAATCATATGACAACACTGTTATTTGTTACGTTCGGCATATGCACCTGCTAAATATACATACTCTTTTGTGCACTTATACTCACTCTATTACAACACTAGAAAAAGAAAAAAGAACATTTTCTGTAGTTTTTGTTCTTGCACAAATATAAGTATATATATTATGAATTTCTCCCAAAACTGTGAGACAGTTTTGTATAGTATAATATTTTAATCAAAATTTTATGATACAGATATTCATAATTACAGGAGGAAAGAAACAATAAATAGCAGCCTTGATCGTTCTTTTTTTATCTATGACTCATTGTCTATATGCTTCTCTTCTTATCTGCATTTCTACATTTTTCTATTCTTCACTTATCATTTAACAAATCATTCGCACACATACGCTCATATCAATCCTTTCTCTCTCTCTCTCTCTCATACATTCACGTTCGTTCGTCTCATTTTCGTTGACATTTTTTTCACGCCACAGTAACATTCGTTGTATAAAAAAAAACCATCATCTGCAGATAATTATTCCACGTGAAATATGTCTAATTCAATGTGAGTAAAAATTATTATCAATTATTTTTCTATTATTATATAAAATTGTTAAAAACTGATTTTGGAATACTATATTATTTTGATAATTTATAGAAGGTATTCAACTTCACACAACAATTGCTTGACGGCGCCATCGTCATCGGCTGATGCAATCATCGATGCACCGAATACCGCCAGCAAATTACCTCGTATTCTTACGAGAAGATATCCCCTTGCTCAAAGTTATAAAATGTATCTAGAAGTGGGAATCTGCGTGTCTCACTATTCCTCAATTCATCTAATATTGGGTAATAATGAAGGTATTGAAATCATTTTCGATATGCATACATGGATAGATTTGATACGTAAAAGATATATAATTGATAAAATGAGAATTGACCAATCGGTCGATATTGGCAATATGATAACTGTCAAATGTGTCACATACAACAAAATTCAATTGTTAACATTTGTTAGTGATTCATCATTAATATACATGCCTAGAGAAACGATGCATCAAATGAGTAATTACGAATGCTGCGTCAATAGCACATATTTATATTTAACGGAAAATCTTGACATAGTTCAAGCAAAATATAATGAATTCGCTGAAATTTTAAAGCAATTTAGCCATGGTAAGCAATCGATATATATTAATTACAGTAAAATAATTATGGCATACAATAAATTCGATAAAAGTTCAATTATCGATTGCGAATTAGCAGTCATATGTAGCAAACAAATGATGTTAGAAAATTAGAAATATTTTAATATTATTTATTGCGGAGACGAGACATTTTCTTGCTAATGGTACCCGGTTACCAGGCTGCATTAACATTTTTTTTTTTTTCATCAGAACTGAAGTCGTTCATTTTCATTAAAAACCGCTTTAAATGCCTTGACGATCAATTAACAACTGCGTGATATCATGACAATGACCGTTAATTACGACATATGAAAAACGAGATATCTCGTCGTTCGTCCGTATTGTGTTAATCAACATTTTGCACGAATTTTTATAAAAATATAATTTATTGGAAATATATATACTATTTATAAAAATATTCGATTAATAAAGACATATTAAATAAGGAATAAATATTATACATTTATAAAACATCATTTTTAATATCCAATTGATGAAATATAATTTGAAGGAGTTAATATTAGAAGAATAGTATTTAGCATCGTAATGCCAGTTACAAAATACTAACGTTTCAACAAATGGACAACGTATTAATTTGTTGATGTTAATTTTAATGCTGAAAATTCTGATGTATTCATCAACTTTTTATGTAAAGATTTAATGCTTTCAATAAATAATGACAGAACAGTTTCTACAATCCGATATGGTACCTCAATTGATGCTATATTTATACGACATTTAGAAAACGTTTATTGTAGACAATTTGTATCATATTTTTGCTATTATAAGTCTCTTGTAACTCACATGCTTATTGAATCACAATCAGACCAACTAATGCATGTGAAGTAATTAATTTTCAACATTTATAAGATGTATATATTAATAATATAGTAATAAAAGTTTTTGAAGTTATTTTTAATTATGTGAATAATTAACCAGAGTTTTTATGCCATAAGAGTTTACGCTGACGAGCCAGTAAAGTATTATACTTTGTATAGGCTCTCAACCAAGTGTTTCATTTCTTATTTCTTGATTCTTATTTTAATTAAACCCTTCTTCTTCCTCATGTGCATAAATAAATAAATTAGATTATACTTATGAATTATACCTTTATCAATTGTATTTAATATCTTAATTTTATTATTTTATCGTCTTTTTTACAAATGTAGAATATATTCAGACGCGGGATAAAATGTTTGGAGTTATTTTTGAAGTTATTTTTGAATTTATTGAAGTTATATTTGTTTTTGTACGTCAAAGAAGTATATCTTTCTACGTGCGTACATAAGTACACACACTAGTTTTTTTGATTTCAGGCACTGTGAAGGTCGTTATCACTGCAGCAGTGGGAAGACTTTTTTGTGGAGCCTTGGAAGATTCGGAATAACTCGCTGAATTTTCAATATTTTGGTCCAAAAATTTTATCATGTATGTATTTATTGTAAATCCACAAATATATCCTTAAAACATTTCATGCATTAGTTTTCTCTACAAAAATTCCCAAAAATCATCTTTTTTCGTCACGCGGTCACACTAATGGTGCCCCTTAACACAGATTTTTTTGTAGTATATCCTTTCATATTGCTAAGGTCCTTTAACATACCTTTTTGTATATTTTCGATCAACTTGTTATAACATCAACTGATTACGATGGCTAGTAATATTTTCACAATTTTTCATCCGTACAAAAATTAACATTTATATATTATTAATTATTTCACAATACGTTAAGCTTGACAACTACTTTTTTTCTTCTTTTTCTTGTTTTTCTTCTTGGATGAACAAATGCAGTAGTCATTTTTAATATACTTGTGCATATAATAATAATAATTATTATATTTTCTGGTTGATCTTTGCTTTATATTAATATAATAATTATTTCTATTTTACTGCTATAATACACTTCGTTAATTTATTTTATATTTTCTTCTTTCTCTCTATTCGTGTGAAAATTATTATCTACTTTATTTGTTTTTTTTTTTACGTGTTTTCATTGATCTCTCATTTTTCTTAATTTTATGTGTGAATAATTTTTTTCTGTTTTTGTACGCATAATAAATATATAATAAAATAATAAACTTATACTATTATATGTGATAATTTATTATTGCACTATTGTTATATGTGATCATAATTATGAAAGTGGTCTAAGTCATATGTTTCTTGTTTCGAGATATTTAAAGGATTACATTTAAACATTAAATGATTTCTATATTGTACGATCGGAATCGATTAAAACCAAAAATCGATTATAACTAAAAAACGAGATTTATTGTGCGCGCACTAATCGATAGAGAGTTACTAGTAACTAGCGTCCATAACCCCCACCACTCGACCTTCGAGTGAGTTCACCCTGCAGGGCCCATTAAAAAAGACAGTTCCTTCGCTGAACGCATACGAGAATACTTGGTGACAACGAGCGAGAGGAGTATTAGAAGGACAGAGAATTCATCTGTTAAGACGAACACTTCTTACAGTGCGACGGTGGTGGATCGCAGAGGCAATAATTAAGGTGATATTTATATAATCACGATAACCGAGACGTAGAGACGACAATCAACGGTGAGAGATATAATTTCTATTTCTTTCAACGAGATTACCCATCCGGGTTAATCGTGACGAGGAGCAGATCACGGACATAGTCCGTGATCCATCGTCGTCCATTATATTTGATACCAACCAGGGTTTTTTGCCGCAAGGCTTTTTCCCTAACGAGCCAATAAAGCATTGCACTTATTGGCTCAACCAAGTGTTTTATTTTATTTTAATTCACCTTTTCACCCTTCTCATAATTAGCTTAATCCAATCGCTGGAGGACTCCGTGTTGGAGGATTTTTGGCAAATACATTTTGGTGCCTCCTGTGAGGTGTGAATTTCTGATTCCTGGTTTGAGTGAAGCTGCGTATTCGAAATCGCCACTGAGAAAATCTTGTTCCTGAACATATACGCTGCCACGTCGAGCTAGTCATCACAAAGGATTCGGATAGGAGATAAGTAGATTGCATCATTTGTGCGTACACTTATGCGTATCCACTTTAAACATTATTAAATATTCTATATGAAATTGCGTCTTCGAACCCCGTAGAAGTTCGTAATTTTTAATATAAATTTCATTATTTTCTCTCATCTTTCTTACTAAATTGTTATATTAAAATCGGAAACGACTAGTCGATTCCATTTCAAAATTTAACCAAAGTAACGTATATTAGTAGAATTTGAAAACCGCTTTGTTCTCGGACAAAGGGCGATAACAGTTTCGCAATACATTTCTTCAAACATAAGACTAGGCAACAAAGAAATCGTGACGTCAGTAGGACCGATAGATAAGGGACCACCCTTTACCAATTCACAGCTCAGGACCGTAACCGCGTGATCGGAAACCCGACGCATTATAATAAAAATTTATATTATAAATCTTCACATTCAACATAATTTATATTAATCCGTCTTCGAAAAATAAGATAATTAACGTCGATACAAAATGGAATCGGTAAAACGTCTCAGACGGGAACGAAAGATTTTGAATGGTCGATTAACTTATTTAGAAAACTTAGTCTGGGAAGGGAATTCAGAGACGGACGAACTAGTAGCTCGCTATGAACGTCTTACTAAACAAATAGACGAATACGAACGATCGCATCGAGAGTGTATAGACTTCGGCCCTGAAGAGGACGAGGAATTTAACGATTTAGAGGATCTTTTTAACCGATATCATTCAATCGGATCTAAAATTAAAAAAAAGAGAACATACGCGGCTAACATCGCGAACGATAGCAGCATAATTTCAAACCAGACTAGTACGACCGAACGGCAAATTAAATTAAAACGTATCGAGATACCTAGATTCGATGGAAAGCTAGAAGAATGGTTGGAATTTAAGAGAGATTTTTTAGCTCTGATAGACGCGCGGACCGACATATCCGATTTAGAAAAACACGCGTATCTTCCAGATGCATTGCATGGCTGTGCACTCGAAGTGATTAAACTATATTCCGTGAACGGGTCGAATTACAAACTCGCGTGAGAAACATTACTAGAAAAATATGATAGAAAACGCGTACTTCTGGCAAGACTTTTCGACGCGATTCTAGATTTAACACGTTCCGCGGACAATTCGGCAAGAGGGATTCGGAAACTCATAAGAGATACGGAGGCATATCTCAATATGATTGATTCATTTAACGAGCCTCATGCCCTACAAGTGCGCATCATCGAGCGCCTTTTACCTCCTAGCGCTCGGGAAGAATGGGATCGACAACTCAATTCGGTCGATTATCCTACCCGTAAGGAACTTTACAAATTTTTAAAAGAGATAGACCACCGATACAGTGCATCACAGAAGATAACTACGGATATTAAAGACGAGCCCCGCGAAAAACGTAAACGAACCGAGCCTTTTTGCAAAAGAAATTCTCACGCAATATTTC
The DNA here is from genome assembly GCF_010416935.1 of Polistes fuscatus. Classification (NCBI taxonomy): domain Eukaryota; kingdom Metazoa; phylum Arthropoda; class Insecta; order Hymenoptera; family Vespidae; genus Polistes; species Polistes fuscatus. Next base: position 99,525 of record NW_025113124.1, on the reverse strand, counting down.
GTTGTAGTCGATACGGACGCATGACACCGCTCGAGCGATGGACGGTAGTAAAATCTTGGAAATTATGTCCTAATTGTTTAAGAAGATATGTAGAAAACTGTCAAGGTCCACGTTGTCAGATTTGCCGCAGACCGCATCATACATCATTACATCGGACTAATACGAATAACCACGCGGAAAAATATGAAAGCCCGTCTCCAAAACAGGAAGCTATCGCGACCACGTCTCAAACCGATTCTAAACCATTATGACTTACGCCAATTTTTCACGCTAACCCGCGAAGTACACCGCCTTAATTACTCATGAGCGCGATGCGTCGCGTGAGAAGGGGGGACGGAACTTATAAGCAGTGCCGCGCACTATTGGACACCTGCGCAGCGTCGCACTTTATAACCGAAGAAGTCGCGAAAGAATTACGTTTACCGTTTAGAACGTATTCAATTCCCATCAATGCCATTAATGACACGCGAACTCGATCGACGGGTATTATCGAGATAACTATTCAATCCCTAGATAATCGATTAAAACGGAACCTTTCGTTGCTCATCGTACCCAAGATAGCCGACCAAGTTCCAAGCGAAGTCTTTCCTCGCGAACTTATTAAGATTCCAATCGATCGAAAATTAGCAGATCCTCAGTTTCACTTACCGCGACCAGTGGATATTTTGATAGGTTCCGGAGCCACGTTATCCCTCATGTCAGTTGGGCAATTTCGTTTGTCGCGCGCCCGCGGCGATCTAATACTTCAAAAGACGCAGTTAGGTTGGGTAGTCGTCGGCGGAATCGACTCGGAAGAACCGAGGGAAAAACCGCGCTGTTCGCGACAGCAGAGTTGAGGGACCAATTAGAAAGGTTTTGGTTAATCGAAGACGCGATCGTGACGCGAACGGAAGGGACAAGGGAGGTAGAATGCGAAACCCATTACATTCAAAATACAAAACGCGACGAAACGGGACGATATATAGCGCGTTTACCTTTCCGCGAAGAAGGACACGACTACAGCGATCTATATCATATAGCTTTACGCCGCTTCCATAACCTTTGGAAGAAGTTGAACGCGAACCCCGAACTTCGGAAAGAGTACGAGCGTACCATGCAGGAATATTTAACATTAGGACACATGTCGCTTGTCGAGCACGACCCGACGAGCGGCTGTTATCTCCCCCACCACGCCGTTATTAAATCAACCAGTACGACGACAAAGATTCGAGTCGTATTCGACGCTTCTGCAAAGAATAGTAAGGGCATTTCCCTTAATAATACATTGTTAGTCGGGCCTACGATACAGGACACATTGGTAGAACATCTACTAAGATTTCGTACATATCGATACGTGTTAACCGCGGATATAGAGAAAATGTATCGACAGATATGGATACATCCGGACGATCGGCAATATCAACGTATATTTTGGATACATAAGGATCGAATTCGTACGTTCGAGCTTAAAACGGTTACATTCGGTATAGCGTCAGCACCCTTTCTCGCCATTCGGACCATAAAGCAACTAGCGAAAGATGAAGGCGTCAATTACCCCCTCGGAGCCGAGATTCTAAACCGAGATTTGTACGTCGACGATCTCATCACGGGAACCGATGATGTCGAGACACTCGGGAGAATACGAGACCAGACCATCGAGATATTAAAACGAGGCGGTTTCAATATGCGGCAATGGGCTTCCAATTATCGGCCGATTCTCGATAAATTAGATACAAAAAACGTTAACATCGAATTCTTCTCCGGAGAAACATCGATCCTAAAAACACTCGGAATTTCATGGAATGCACATTATGATCACTTGATTTATTCAGTTGCACCGATAGACCTGCGTGAAAATATTACGAAACGTCGGATTCTGTCGAAAATCGCGAAAATCTATGATCAACGTGGATTATTAGGACCCATTATATTGACAGCCAAAATCTCGATACAAGATTGCTGGAAAACCAAGGTCGATTGGGACGAATCGGTACCTAGTGCATTGCATTCCTCGTGGACAAGGTTCGTGGAACAATTAAAATTAATTGACAATTTGACGATTGAAAGACGTTTGATCATTCATAATCACAATGAAATACAAATTCACGGATTTTGCTATGCGAGTCAGGCAGGTTACGGTGGTAGTTTATACGTAAGATCGCGAGATCAAGTCGGTAACGTACATGTACGATTGTTCTGCGCGATGAGCCGCGTGGCTCCACTCAAGGACACGACCATACCGCGACTAGAACTGCGTGGAGCATTAACGCTTGCTCGACTGTATAGAGAGATACGGACATCTTGCGGAATAAGACCTGACAAGGTAATATTTTGGTCCGATTCCATGATTGTATTAGATTGGTTAAAAAAGGATCCCAACACGTTAAAACAATTCACGGCGAATCGCGTACGCGAAATCCAAGAAATTTGTGTAGGGATCACGTGGCGGCACGTACGAACGGAAAACAATCCCGCGGACGCACTATCCCGCGGACAACTTCCATGCGAATTCATAAAAAACGATTTGTTGTTTCACGGCCCTTTTTGGCTTCGCCGACCGGAATTTGAATGGCCAATTCAGACCGAAACAGAGACAGCCGAACTACCCGAACTTAAAAGAATTCCAGTATTGATGACGCGGATCGAAACGGAGAGCGTATTTCGGCGATTCTCTAATTACACGCGATTATTAAGAATCACAGCTCGATGTAGAAGATGGATCAAAACCAATTCATATCGGGGAGAAATTTCGATCGCGGAAATAATAGATACGGAACGACACGTACTCAGACTCATACAAGACGAACAATTTCGCGCCGAAAAAGAGAGATTGACTGAATCGGGGGGAGCAAAAAGTGCAAGACTCGCCGCGCTAAACCCAATTATCGATGAAACAGGCTTGATTCGAGTAGGAGGCCGATTAAGGAATACGAACTTACCTTTCCAGGAGAAATGTCCAATATTATTACCATCGCATCACCACGTGACCGATCTCCTCATTCGGAAATTCCATGAACAAAATTTTCACGCCGGCATAAAAACTATTCTCTACGTTATACGACAACGATTTTGACTTTTGGACGGCAAGAATCAAGTGCGAAAAATCGTACGTCAATGCGTACGTTGCATTCGATTCTGTGCGTCTGGCATACAATACAAAATGGGCGATCTACCGAGATCTCGAGTCCAAGAAACCATCGCGTTTTCCCACACTGGAGTGGATTTCTTTGGTCCACTCTACGCGAAAGAAAAGAAACACCGTAACAAGGGTCGCGTCAAAGTATACGGGTGCATATTCGTCTGCATGTGCATAAAGGCCGTGCATATCAAGTTAGTTAGCGACTCGACAACAGACGCGTTTTTCGCCGCCTTTCGACGTTTTACGGGGCGAAGAGCGATTCCATGGCACGTATACTCGGGTAATGATACTAATTTTGTCAGGCAAACAACCAATTAAGGGAATTATATGCGTTAATCGAATCGGACGAGTTCAGAATAAGTAATACGTTCATAGCTATCTACTAGTTCGTCCGTCTCTGAATTCCCTTCCCAGACTAAGTTTTCTAAATAAGTTAATCGACCATTCAAAATCTTTCGTTCCCGTCTGAGACGTTTTACCGATTCCATTTTGTATCGACGTTAATTATCTTATTTTTCGAAGACGGATTAATATAAATTATGTTGAATGTGAAGATTTATAATATAAATTTTTATTATAATGCGTCGGGTTTCCGATCACGCGGTTACGGTCCTGAGCTGTGAATTGGTAGAGGGTGGTCCCTTATCTATCGGTCCTACTGACGTCACGATTTCTTTGTTGCCTAGTCTTATGTTTGAAGAAATGTATTGCGAAACTGTTATCGCCCTTTGTCCGAGAACAAAGCGGTTTTCAAATTCTACTAATATACGTTACTTTGGTTAAATTTTGAAATGGAATCGACTAGTCGTTTCCGATTTTAATATAACAATTTAGTAAGAAAGATGAGAGAAAATAATGAAATTTATATTAAAAATTACGAACTTCTACGGGGTTCGAAGACGCAATTTCATATAGAATATTTAATAATGTTTAAAGTGGATACGCATAAGTGTACGCACAAATGATGCAATCTACTTATCTCCTATCCGAATCCTTTGTGATGACTAGCTCGACGTGGCAGCGTATATGTTCAGGAACAAGATTTTCTCAGTGGCGATTTCGAATACGCAGCTTCACTCAAACCAGGAATCAGAAATTCACACCTCACAGGAGGCACCAAAATGTATTTGCCAAAAATCCTCCAACACGGAGTCCTCCAGCGATTGGATTAAGCTAATTATGAGAAGGGTGAAAAGGTGAATTAAAATAAAATAAAACACTTGGTTGAGCCAATAAGTGCAATGCTTTATTGGCTCGTTAGGGAAAAAGCCTTGCGGCAAAAAACCCTGGTTGGTATCAAATATAATGGACGACGATGGATCACGGACTATGTCCGTGATCTGCTCCTCGTCACGATTAACCCGGATGGGTAATCTCGTTGAAAGAAATAGAAATTATATCTCTCACCGTTGATTGTCGTCTCTACGTCTCGGTTATCGTGATTATATAAATATCACCTTAATTATTGCCTCTGCGATCCACCACCGTCGATATAATATCTGTAAGAAGTGTTCGTCTTAACAGATGAATTCTCTGTCCTTCTAATACTCCTCTCGCTCGTTGTCACCAAGTATTCTCGTATGCGTTCAGCGAAGGAATAGACTGTCTGTCTTTTTTAATGGGCCCTGCAGGGTGAACTCACTCGAAGGTCGAGTGGTGGGGGTTATGGACGCTAGTTACTAGTAACTCTCTATCGATTAGTGCGCGCACAATAAATCTCGTTTTTTAGTTATAATCGATTTTTGGTTTTAATCGATTCCGATCGTACAATATAGAAATCATTTAATGTTTAAATGTAATCCTTTAAATATCTCGAAACAAGAAACATATGACTTAGACCACTTTCATAATTATGAGCACATATAACAATAGTGCAATAATAAATTATCACATATAATAGTATAAGTTTATTATTTTATTATATATTTTATTATGCGTACAAAAACAGAAAAAAATTATTCACACATAAAATTAAGAAAAATGAGAGATCAATGAAAACACGTAAAAAAAAGAAAAACAAATAAAGTAGATAATAATTTTCACACGAATAGAGAGAAAGAAGAAAATATAAAATAAATTAACGAAGTGTGTATTATAGCAATAAAATAGAAATAATTATTATATTAATATAAAGCCAAGATCAACCAGAAAATATAATAATAATTATTATTAAATGCACAAGTATATTAAAAATGACTACTGCATTTGTTCATCCAAGAAGAAAAACAAGAAAAAGAAGAAAAAAAGTAGTTGTCAAGCTTAACGTATTGTGAAATAATTAATAATATATAAATGTTAATTTTTGTACGGATGAAAAATTGTGAAAATATTACTAGCCATCGTAATCAGTTGATGTTATAACAAGTTGATCGAAAATATACAAAAAGGTATGTTAAAGGACCTTAGCATTATGAAAGGATATACTACAAAAAAATCTGTGTTAAGGGGCACCATTAGTGTGACCGCGTGACGAAAAAAGATGATTTTTGGGAATTTTTGTAGAGAAAACTAATGCATGAAATGTTTTAAGGATATATTTGTGGATTTACAATAAATACATACATGATAAAATTTTTGGACCAAAATATTGAAAATTCAACGAGTTATTCCGAATCTTCCAAGGCTCCACAAAAAAGTCTTCCCACTGCTGCAGTGATAACGAACTTCACAGTGCCTGAAATTAAAAAAACTAGTGTGTGTACTTATGTACGTACGTAGAAAGATACACTTCTTTGACGTACAAAAACAAATATAACTTCAATAAATTCAAAAATAACTTCAAAAATAACTCCAAACATTTTATCCCGCGTCTGAATATATTCTACATTTGTAAAAAAGACGATAAAATAATAAAATTAAGATATTAAATACAATTGATAAAGGTATAATTCATAAGTATAATCTAAATTATTTATTTATGCACATGAGGAAGAAGAAGGGTTTAATTAAAATAAGAAATAAGAAATAAGAAATAAAACACTTGGTTGAGAGCCTATACAAAGTATAATACTTTACTGGCTTGTCAGCGTAAACTCTTATGGCATAAAAACTCTGGTTAATTATTCACATAATTAAAAATAACTTCAAAAACTTTTATTACTATATTATTAATATATATACATCTTATAAATGTTGAAAATTAATTACTTCACATGCATTAGTTGGTCTGATTGTGATTCAATAAGCATGTGAGTTACAAGAGACTTATAATAGCAAAAATATGATACAAATTGTCTACAATAAACGTTTTCTAAATGTCGTATAAATATAGCATCAATTGAGGTACTATATCGGATTGTAGAAACTGTTCTGTCATTATTTATTGAAAGCATTAAATCTTTACATAAAAAGTTGATGAGTACATCAGAATTTTCAGCATTAAAATTAACATCAACAAATTAATACGTTGTCCATTTATTGAAACGTTAGTATTTTGTAACTGGCATTACGATGCTAAATACTATTCTTCTAATATTAACTCCTTCAAATTATATTTCATCAATTGGATATTAAAAATGATGTTTTATAAATGTATAATATTTATTCCTTATTTAATATGTCCTTATTAATCGAATATTTTTATAAATAGTATATATATTTCCAATAAATTATATTTTTATAAAAATTCGTGCAAAATGTTGATTAACACAATACGGACGAACGACGAGATATCTCGTTTTTCATATGTCGTAATTAACGGTCATTGTCATGATATCACGCAGTTGTTAATTGATCGTCAAGGCATTTAAAGCGGTTTTTAATGAAAATGAACGACTTCAGTTCTGATGAAAAAAAAATGTTAATGCAGCCTGGTAACCGGGTACCATTAGCAAGAAAATGTCTCGTCTCCGCAATAAATAATATTAAAATATTTCTAATTTTCTAACATCATTTGTTTGCTACATATGACTGCTAATTCGCAATCGATAATTGAACTTTTATCGAATTTATTGTATGCCATAATTATTTTACTGTAATTAATATATATCGATTGCTTACCATGGCTAAATTGCTTTAAAATTTCAGCAAATTCATTATATTTTGCTTGAACTATGTCAAGATTTTCCGTTAAATATAAATACGTGCTATTGACGCAGCATTCGTAATTACTCATTTGATGCATCGTTTCTCTAGGCATGTATATTAATGATGAATCACTAACAAATGTTAACAATTGAATTTTGTTGTATGTGACACATTTGACAGTTATCATATTGCCAATATCGACCGATTGGTCAATTCTCATTTTATCAATTATATATCTTTTACGTATCAAATCTATCCATGTATGCATATCGAAAATGATTTCAATACCTTCATTATTACCCAATATTAGATGAATTGAGGAATAGTGAGACACGCAGATTCCCACTTCTAGATACATTTTATAACTTTGAGCAAGGGGATATCTTCTCGTAAGAATACGAGGTAATTTGCTGGCGGTATTCGGTTCATCGATGATTGCATCAGCCGATGACGATGGCGCCGTCAAGCAATTGTTGTGTGAAGTTGAATACTTTCTATAAATTATCAAAATAATATAGTATTTCAAAATCAGTTTTTAACAATTTTATATAATAATAGAAAAATAATTGATAATAATTTTTACTCACATTGAATTAGACATATTTCACGTGGAATAATTATCTGCAGATGATGTTTTTTTTTTATACAACGAATGTTACTGTGGCGTGAAAAAAATGTCAACGAAAATGAGACGAACGAACGTGAATGTATGAGAGAGAGAGAGAGAGAGAGAGAGAGAGAGAGAGAGAAAGGATTGATATGAGCGTATGTGTGCGAATGATTTGTTAAATGATAAGTGAAGAATAGAAAAATGTAGAAATGCAGATAAGAAGAGAAGCAGATAGACAATGAGTCATAGATAAAAAAAGAACGATCAAGGCTGTTATTTATTGTTTCTTTCCTCCTGTAATTATAAATATCTGTATCATAATATTTTGATTAAAATATTATACTATACAAAACTGTCTCACAGTTTTGGGAGAAATTCATAATATATATACTTATATTTGTGCAAGAACAAAAACTACAGAAAATGTTCTTTTTTCTTTTTGTAGTGTTTTTATAGTGTGAGTATGAGTGAACAAGAGAGTATGTATGTTGAGCAGGTACAAATACCGAACGTAACAAATAACAAAGTTGTCATATGATTAATTGTTATTCGCGATGACGCAAAGTTGGGATTCCAACGAAAGAGAAGGGGTTAAGGAAAGAATACCGATTAGAAATGACGATAGAGGATAGAGGGGGGATGATTAGATTGGAGAGGGACAGTATGCATTACGCTATGTTACGCTAACACTTTATTGTACGTTCGTAGTTGAAGCTCACTACAATCAGATTTGAGTTGCAAACATCTCTTCCACTCAGATGATCTTATCTTATTATTATTAACTTATAAGTTTAATAATAATTACATAATTTTGTTTTCAGTTTTGTTTCATTTATACATTCTATTAAACTGTAATTAATGGCCTTTAGGAAGCTTAGGTTCTAGGGTCAATAAAATATAATTAAATAAATAAATAAATAATAGTTTGTTATTTTTTATAGCAAACTTCAATGCGATTACATTAGATACGAAATCAAACATATTAAAGAGTAATAAATGATAAACTGATCGTATTATGGGAAACCATTTTCCATGATGTATGAAAGGAGTTCTCCTGTCAATTTTTGATTCTCTTTTATTAGTTCTTGAAATGGTAAGGAGTCAAAAATTTCCTTACGATGATTTCTTATATAGAGCATACTTTTTTGTTTTATTTCCGGAATGTTAAATCTATTAGCGAGTATGAAAAGTTTAATAACATTGTTCAGGTTAATATACCTTATTGCTATATTGATTAATTCCGTATTCAAATATTTCATTTGATACATATCCGTTGCTACTATTAAATTTATAAGAAAATCTTCTCCAAGTTTTTTAAAATTAATTTTGCCAGTGTTACCAAGATAAAGATATCTCAATATGATCTGAAATACTGCTGGATCCATTTCCTTGATATAAATGATATTTTCCTTACTTTCTCGCATATCATTTCGTAACACTGCTGCGAATACAGGATTTCTAACAAGTAACGCTTTATGGGCAGAAAATTCTTCTCCCTCGACATTTATTATCACGTCCGTAAATTCTTCGTCCTCGTAAATGTTTTGCAGATTAGAGCGCATTGTTAAATTTTCGTCACTTATAATTTCGTCATTTTTTATTCTATACGAGACAGTTACTTTACAAATATAAATCATACATTCACTTGTAAAGTACAAGGGTAATGTTGGATTTTCTTCATTAATTGTTACACTTACATTGTAATTGTGCTCTACATTAAACCATAAAATTTCTTCAAACCGTGGTTTCTTATCACAGAAATTGTTGAAATCGTCTTGAATGTGTAAAGAAAAAGTTATATAATATGTATTTTTCTTTTTTAATTTTACACAACACTGTAAATCAGTGCCTTGTAATACAAATTCAGGAGATTTATATTGTTCAACATCAACAGAAATTTTAACTTGAAATTCAAATATTGTCTTCATATTTTCTATATCTTCAATATCATAATCAAATAATAAACGATTTTTTCTTCTATCAGTGGACATTTTTTACGCGTAAAAGCACTATTACTTCGATATTTATTTTACTTAAGAGATGTGATCACTTCTATATTATATTTTCCGTACTCGAAACTGCACTAACTTTTGCGAATAAACTGTCGTCAAACGAATATCAATGGGATATGGATATAGTCCAACGTTCTTTAGATATACGTGGTGCGTGGAGAAGAGGGGCTATCGATAGCGGAAGAAGTTTTCGATAATGTAAAAAGTAGAAGCAAGAGAGAATATACATCTAATCGAAGTTTGTTTAAACAACGAACAAACTATCCCGGACCGTTCATTTGACCTTTTTAGCTAATTCATATTCACACACAACATAAAGGACATAATTATCGTGTAATTTCTTACGATGAAAATGACGTTGTAGGTTGCTAATACCACGGTTGGTTTTATTTACATACTCTGCGACGTAATTGACACATGAATATTCTTCGGTGATAAACTAGATATCTATATTAGATTTAACACGGGTGTGTGTACTTATGCACGCACGTAAGAAGTTATACTTATTTGGCATAACAAAACAAATAACCTCAATAACCTCAAAAATAACTCCGAAAATTGTATCCCGCGTGTGAATTCAACGTTTCATTTCAACGTTTGTAGAAAAGACGATAAAATAATAAAATTAAAATATTAAATACAATTGATAAAGGTTTAATTAATAAGTATAATTTAATCTATTTATCATTGTATCGTGCGCAAATTTCTCCAACATGAAGTCATCTAGCGATTGTGATAAGATATGACGAGGAAGAAAAAGAGTTTATTTAAAAAACGAAATAAAACACTTGATTGAGCCAATGCTTTGTGTATAACAAAGTATAATACTTTACTGGCTCGTCAGGGAAAACTCTTATGGCATAAAACCCTTGGTTGATTATTCACATAATAAAAAATAACTTCAAAAACTATTATTAATATATTATTATTACATAAACAATTTATAAATGTTGAAAATGAATTACTTCACATGCATTAGTTGGTCTAATTGTGATTCAATAAGCATGTGAGTTACAAGAGACTTATGATAGCTAATATATGATACAAATTGTCTACTATAAACGTTTTCTAAATGTCGCATAAATACAGCATCAATTGTAGTACCATGTCGGATTGTAGGAACTGTTTGGTCGTTATATATTGAAAGATTTAAATCTTCACGTAAACAGTTGATGAGAACATCAGAATTTTCTGAGTTAAAATTGATATCCAAATCTCCGCTAAAAATTATCGGTAACCTATTCTCACCTTTATCTATATACTATGCCCCTCTAATTGTTATCTATGGAAATATTGTCCGTTTTAAGGAATGAATAATATCTTCAATTTTTTGTATGTTTTTAATTATTACGTACGGAGGTGATTGATATTAAATAATTGAATATCTTCAAAAACATTGATTGTTTGTGAATATTAGTAATAAAAGTAATTTTTATGATCTTTTTTAAAGTATTTTTGTATCATTGAGGTTTACTGAGCTATGTATTATTAGGTTTACATTATTTATAAATAATTTTTACTTTATTATTAAATATATAAATAAATATAAATAATAATCAATCAGATAATAAATAATTATATATAATAAGTATAAAAAATTTATTTTGATTATTTTTGATATAATTATTGTTTTTATGTACGGATATATATAAAAATGAAATTCTTATGAGTGTGCTTTTTGCAGGTAAATTTTTAAGAAATGATTCTGCCTCACGTAAAATAACTTAAAAAAAATTGTAATTAAGAAAATGCGTATCTAGATATAAGAATTTTGAACACGTGCTTTTTTTAACTATTTAAAAATTGTATTTTTAAAATAAGTATTTTGTCTTTGAAATTTGTTTGCTATCTGCATAATTCACACTAATGATTTTATACTTTTTATATTGACATATAATACTGAGTGTTTATATTATAATTTTTTAAATTTAATTATTTATTATTTTGTTTTGTTATACGTCAAAAAAGTGTAACTTCTTACGTGCATACATAAATACACACACTCGCGTTTTTTACGAAGTATTGACGTGACATACTGGAAACATTTATCTTCTTTCGACTACAATATGAGATAAGTGGACATAGCTCTCTTCCGCTTGGTAATGAAAACAACGGATAAGCGAAAACAAAATTATGTACCAAAGTGAATAAGAAATAGTGAATAAATCCTATATTTGTCATATATTTTCATATAGTAATGAATTTTGTTAAAACAACTATTGCATACGTATGGCTTATTAAAACAATCATTACGAACAAGTGTCACCCTTTTTGTGATATTTCATGCGGTTTTCCTATTATAATTTACACATAACTAATTACCACACCGCATGTACCGTTATTGGTGCACGACTCAAAAATTGCTGTAAACATCATTACGTCACATAGGGCAGTAGTATTACCATCAATTACTTTTAGATGAAAACATATCAAATTAAAAAATTCAGCTTAGCGTACTGTGGGGTTGGGGAATATTTGAGAAGTGTAAATATAAGTATTTCATGTTTGTGTGGGTCTTCATCTGCCATATGTGTAATGGTATGGGTGTGAATGGTTGAAAGGAATGAAGGAATGCATCGGTTGAGGATGTGAAAAGAGACCGTTGCGTTAGACAAGAGTATTTTTTTAGGTTGTAAGGTTACACCGTCTGGACTTGTTGCCTTTGTGTGGCCACGTCGAAATCTCTCGAACGTTCTTGAGTTGAAAGTGTAGGGAGAGGCCTTTATTCGTGATCGGGAATCATCGGGAAGTTTCCAGAAAGAATGCCGGAAAATGACGAGAGATGATGGAGGGGATGTCGGGTATAAATAGGTGACGGAAAGGACTGGGGTGGGCGGTCCGTAATAGTTTTGTTGAAACGACTAGTGTGTGGTGTGATAGAAAAGACGGAAGACGTCGGGGGACGGCGAAGGGACAAAAGACGACGATAGGCGACGAAGAGTCGGGTTCGGGTATTCTTCGCTAATTAAAACGGTTGTCTTCGGACGTAAAGAGTTACACCTAATATATCGTGGCATTAGACTATTGGTTTAGATTGTAGATAATTACTATTCTATCTCTTATTATTTTCAAACATTATACCTGTTTAATCACTAATAAATATATACTATTACTATATATATATATATATATAAATATAATTTTTACATATAAAATAATATAATGTAATTGTATTACTTACAGTCAAATGCAATTAAAAATGAACACTTTCTATGTACGATATCCATAGTGATCAAAATGAAAAAGTAATTCACACTGGAGAAATTTTTAATGCTCGCTGTATGTTATATACGTTATATCAATACACATGACCTTTAAGTCTCATAATTACTATCGTGAAATAAATGTATAAAAAAAGGAACAAGTTTTGAAGAAATATACATATATATATAATTTAATCGCGATATTAATCGCTCTCATTACTTATAAACATGATAAATACAACATATTGATTTTTATCCGTTAGTAATTATTTGTTTTACTTACACATAGTTCCTCATCCGTTATTTATTGTTCATATATAACAGAATTGCTGCTTACAGATCTGTATTTAACATGAAAATCGTTGTTTTTTGAATTTTAGATAGAAGCTTGGTTTTCTGAAGACAAAATTATCGATTCTTGCAACGAGCGTTAATCAAAAATCAATTAATAAAGTATCATTCATGTATGTTAATAATAACGTAAGTTAGAATACAAATTGTTCTTCAATCTCCAATAAACGTTAAATTCCAAGCATAATTTCCATTGACGACAAAATAATTCCAATTAACATCAATTTGTTGGAGCAGAAAATTATTATATAATATACATTTGAGAATAATTATTTTATTTAAACTATAATAATTCGACGTTTTTTTCCATTAATAATTAAACAATTGATTAGTCTTTTAATTTTTCGTATATTAGCTCCGTCTTACAAAACCTACATCATTCAGCTTATAATCATAGTAACGAATTGTATTTCCGCTTTCTACATAACATTTTCACGCGTCACTTACTTTCTTAGTTGTTTCATCAAAAACGCAATAATCTGTGGTAAAGAGAAAATCTTCTAGTTCAACAAATAAATTCCTTTGGACCGTCAACACGGTTTGTAATATATGGAATATAATACCATGGATAGAATTGAACCAGGATTACCGTTTACGATAAAAGTTATACCCCGTACTAAATATATATTAAAATTACTATAACCTTTCGAACTAAATTTTAATCAACTGTAGGATTCGTAAAAAAATTAAACCGCAAGACTGGCTAGACAGCGACTAGAACCACGGATCTTTCGCTTTCTTTGTTGCAAAATTCAACACGAACAGTAATAACCTACATACTTGGGAAAAATCGTATTGGTTGGGATTTCCATTGACCTGATTTCTTAATTTTTATACAAAAGTTTCAATTTCGTGATAATTTTCACGACAACTCAATTGTACGATGATTCCAATCAAAACAGAAGATTCGCAAGATACCAGTTGACCATTTAATTTACAATCAGCATCATTTGATGCTGAAGTCAATGATTTGCACCGTATTTCTATTATATTAATGTAGAATTATTAAAGAAATAATAAAAATATTAAAGAAAACAATTCGTATAGATATTGATATATATTTTCTATCTTCATTACGTTTAATTTTACAATTTTTTGAATACAAAATAGAATATTTAACCAGTTTCCTTCCCAATCACAAAAAACATCACCGGAACCGTTTATTTGGTATCCGTGATTACAGGTATAAATTAAATGGGACAAAGCTGGTAATTTTGTACCCTCCTGCACGTCGCAATTGCTTTGTTGTGATTGGCATTACAAATTACATAATTGTCGATAGCAATTTGCTAACTTGGGAGACACCGTACAAACATTTGTTTCTATTGCCACGATTGAAAGAGGTATGAATGTTAAGAAGACTATGAAATAAAACTAATTGTTCAACTATTCGATCATTCGTCAATTAAATTTTCTACAAGAATCATACAAAGTCAAAAATAAAAACATTTTTTAAATAACAAGATTCTTTTACTATCAGGTAGTTGATTAACGCTTGAATTACATGTTTACGAATACTATTTATAATTGATATTACCAATATTCTTGTTTTCTTAGTTCAAAATAAATAATATTATTCTTTAAGTTCAACGGTATTCTGTAATCTTACACAAAACTGGTTTCTGATTTCTTGGAACGAGATGCGTCGTATATTCGTTTATTGAATAATTTATTATTCCATAACATATATTATATTCGTTTTTCCTACTAAAAATACTTTTAATTTTAATGCTAAGTTTTCGGGTTATTTAATCTATGGGAAGGAATTTGTATTTCGCGCCGAATTGGTTTGGTAGATGCGGCGCTAGTGGAGTGGCGAGGGCGTGCAAGGGCTCGAGAAGTAAAGGTTGGTGTATCGTACCATGAGCTATGTGCATGGGTAGGAAATCTGACCACTTCCATTCAGGACAGTTACCTATATAAAACGTTTGTGCATAGACACAGTTACGCCATATTGACTTTGTTCTAAGTTTTTCGAATACCGTGAGGCTATTCTTGTGCGATTTACACACAATTCCTGATTTCCTACTATTCAGGTATCATAAACATTATATACAAAATCATTCCTGCTATAAAACTATTACATATTTAGCCTATTCACGGCTAATTAGTGCTATTAATAACTATTCCGATTGGTCATATTCCAAAGTTATCTACAATCGCAACAAATTATGACCAGACTGATATATAATCAATGTTAAACGTTCATGTGAAGTGTTATTTTAATATTTGGATATAAAGATTCGTTTTTTATTTATGAGTTTCCACGTGCTATATTTTTTCACTTATACAACAATTTACCAAATGTCTACGAACAAATTGTAAAGATGTATAGAGTTAAAAAAAAAAACACACACACACACAT
Organism: Polistes fuscatus; assembly: GCF_010416935.1. Classification (NCBI taxonomy): domain Eukaryota; kingdom Metazoa; phylum Arthropoda; class Insecta; order Hymenoptera; family Vespidae; genus Polistes; species Polistes fuscatus. Next base: position 83,840 of record NW_025113124.1, on the reverse strand, counting down.
TGAACGCCATTGTATTAATATTGATTTTTAAATTAATTTGTACAGAATAACACCGGCCAACATGATTTTCCTTGTCAAAGATATAATTAATTTTTTCCACTAATTTTGTAGTGCTGATTACGAAATCAGACCTAATTTTATCGTATCACATCAGATTTTTAGTAAAATTAATATATTCGTTATTTTTGATTTTTCAGTAAAAATAAAATATATTAGCTGGAACAGCGACACGCCCATTCGAAACGCGTTACATGGAAATAAGCCGTTATAGTTACTTTGTTTACAAACTATTTACTGAAATCAGTGTGTTTATCTTTGATGACCGATGAAATATTTGATGCAACACTGAATACTACTGAATTAGAAGCTTGGCTGGCGTTCAAAGATGTTGTCAACAATTTTTTAGGAAATCACAAACATCCTGATTATAAAAATATTGTAGCAAACTTATTAAATAAATATAAAAAATTAGGGTGTAATATGAGTATAAATCTCCATTTTTCATATTCACATGTGGATTTTTTCCCTAATAATCTTGGTGATTATAGTGAAGAACATGGAGAAAGGTTTCACCAAGCCATAAAAACTATGGAAAAAAGGTACCATGGTCGATGGAATGTGAATATGATAACTGCTGGTCAATAAAACGTGATATTATTGATGATTCTATTAAAAAAATTACACCCACACGTAATTTTATCAATAAACGTAAAAGATGTCACTCAAAATAGCCCTGTAGCAATTATTGTACTTGATATTTTCTCTTTGTAAGTTTTCAAATATATGTATTTATAATATAATTGATTTTTTCTTAAAATTTTAAAATAAACGTTTTTTCCTTTTTGCAAAGAAATCTGATGTGATAGAGTAATTATATAGGTATTTCTGTGTTCAAAATACTATAAATTAGTGATATTTTTCACTCAAATCAAAATAACGTTCAAAAAGTTTTCATTTGTCGGCAGGTGTAATTGTTGATCTGATTTTGCATAGAATATTATCTATGTCTTATTAGAAATTAAACAAATGCAGAAAAAAATAAACAATGGAAAGTAAAATATATCAATGTTTAAAACATGATAACATATTGTAAAAATAATCTCATAATAACGCGAAGTCGGCGTTCAATGTCTTAACATTTCCTGATCGAAATTTACAATAAAATACCAAGAGATTTATGTACATACTTAATCGCCATAGAACTATAAAATGTAATCATTATGAAACCATGCGCAAGCTATGCACACATGTATTTTAATTATATTCTTATATTACTTGCTTCTTCTTATTTTGTTAACGATAAATATTATTGTAATATGTAGTTTTGTAATAGGTGTTAATAAAACATATTGTTCAAGGTCAAATTCAAGTTAAGCATTAGTGTATTTCCCTAGCAATCAGATGGTCAGGATTCGATCCTACATATATGTTTTCCCCAATTTAAACAATTTTTAATTTTCCTAAATAAATAAAAAATTTACAAGTATTATCAATTAAAACATAAACAATTCTTCAAGAGAAAAATAAATGGAAGAACAATATAAAAAGAAATGCGCTATCTTTATTGAATTATTAGATTATTATATAATTACTGATACAATAAATGAAAGGATATACTAAAAGTGACAAATGTAATGTTAAATGAAAAAATGGCTTGACATCAAAAAATTTATTCTGAATTATTTATTTGTCTTCTTAATGCTAATTAAAGTGAACACATAAACACCATGGGATTATACTATCCTATAATAGCATACGATATAGAAAATTAATAGCTATTGATTCTTAAGGCTTCAAAGTATCTGAACACATAGATACTAGACAAAAAATATCTCAGAATACTATAACGAGAATTAAATAATACGAGCCATTTGACCACATTTGATCCCTTTACGCTCAATGCTTTATTCGCTGAGGCCTACCAACAACTCTAAACGACTTGCTGCTTATTTCGTGTATTTCTTAAAGCTAATTTAAAATGATTTCACGATGTACAAATTTACCTATAAAATTATTATTATTGAATATTTCGTGTATCTTTATATTTATTAGACGTCCACACCTCACGTAATAGTAGACACAGTATACATACCGTTTGCCTAGCTGTTATTGTTAAACTTTTCGTAGATCGTCTCAGCGTGCGGTTTAGTCGACTTTTATAATCATTTCCTAAACTAAAAAGTATAAGTAGCTTGACAACATTTTGCTTAAACCTTTGAACGCTGCGTTGTCCGACGTTAAACGTGCGTCGTTGACTGCCCACTCTTTACAAAAAAGCACACTTTGAGCTGCGTATTTTTTGCGAAAGAGCGCAAGTTAAGCAAACTGAATTTTCATTACAAAATGAAAATAAAATGGTTTTGTCAGATCCCACATATGCGTAACTAGCCTAAATTGAATGTTTATGTGAGAACGAATATATGCGTCAAAGCGCTTAAAAGGTCAATCGATAATTTCATTTAACTCGCTGTAATTCGATAAGTAGTTTCGTTTGTAAAAATATTTATTTATAAGTAATAAATTTGTTTGATATTAAATTATAAGCGATGTTGTTTCAGTGTCTCCTGAACCGACGTAGGTAATTAGGTTCTTTATCTCCTTCATTTCTTGTTTACTAATTATTGCTATTACTGCTATTTGATAAACGAATATATTGTGTTCGTAATCCAAACACATTGTCACTAATTATAGCAGTAAAATCTGGAATCATTATGTAACGAATGTAAACTTGTTAAATGCTTGAAATAAATGAAATATGATCGATGTTATTTATTATATAATGTAATCATAATGTAATCATGACATTTAGTGTGACCTACACTTTAGTATTGCAACAATAATTACATAGATTAAACATATTAAACGAATCTCTACTAATATATTAGACTACACTTCTTTTAACTTGTTTCTGTCGATTACATTTTTATCTAATGATTTTAATCACGTAACCCATAGGTCGCAAGTATTGATATAACGTATATAACATACAGCGAACATTGAAAATTTCTTCAGTGTGAACTACCGGACCGACTCGCAAACAGTGGTGAATCTGAGTTGATGTTAGACAACACGATACGGCACTCTCTTTGAATATTTTTCAATTTAAAAATTCATTTTCTATTTTTTCCTTTTGATTACTATGAATATCGTACATAGAACGTTTTCATTTTTAATTGCATGTGGCTGTAAGTAATACAATTACATTATATTATTTTATATTTCTAAAAATATTAACAATATCTTGAAGATATTAATTTTTCATACGATTAGCAATAATTTTCATATTACCAAAATTAGATGTCCTCGACACCTCCTCTATGCCTTAATTTACAAAAAAGAAATAGATATCAAAATACGTCCCTTTTCATGCTATGCAAGTTTCGTATGAATCATTTTGCGTATTATTATTTTCTATATAACAAATATATTAGAGCCGAACAGAGTAATTATCTTTGGATACGAATAACGCGAGAAAAAATGATCGCAATACCATGTTCATATTAGGTATTTCAATTCGTTGTTTCGTACACTATATAAATATCATGAAAAATATAAATAGTTCTTTGTAAAAAACGTATATATTCTTGGAAATATTCTTCAAGTAAAAAAATTACTATAAAATGATAAAAATATCGAGACAAATGAATGTGAATGAGTGGAAGAGTAAAGACTGATGAGCGTATACGTACGAATGATTTATTAATTGACGCGTGATTCGTTCGCGGAAAATCACGATACTTAACGGCTTAGATGTTAGGTGTTGGGAAAAAAAAGGAAATTCGAAAATCGATCGACTTTAGGTGTTAGATGAGAACAGTCGAACTAAGACGTAGAAGTAGACGTTAGACAAATTGATGGTGATCGAATAGACAACAGAAAATATAAGAAACAAAATAAGTGTTGACAAGAAGAGAAGACGACTCAGTTATAAGCGAAAGGCACAAAGGAAAGTAAACGCGACAAATAGATGATTGGACCAATAAGGAAGGTGATCGAGAACGATTTTACTCTCACCTTTTCCTGCTATTTCGTATATTATTCAATTATAGAATGATAATTTCAACGTATAATTAGACAAAATTATTTTAACTATTAGATCTTTTTATTAGATAGTGGTTAACGACCATTATTATTTTCGTTGAAAAATGCCGTCACGGGTGAATGTTGAGAATTGTTTATTTTGTTAGGAATAAGGATAGGAGAAATAAATTAAATATATCTTTGAGCCCCCAGCCAGTAATAATAAGTACACTTTATTTGGCTCGTCAGGGAAAAGCCCTTCGGCATAAAAACCCTGTGGTGGTCAACCACAGACGACGCACGTAGCTTACCTATTTTTTGTTGAAGAATAAAGATATAATAATTGTTTCACCTAACACGTGGTGGTAAAAGTGTAGAGCGTCCTCGTCCACTTCGTTACTTATCTGGTGGGTAATACCCTGATAATATGGACTCTCGCGCGATTATACAGGCGTGGGACGAACGTCTCCATGCCAAATGCCTAAATAAGCATTCGTGAAGGGATTAGACGGTGGGCCCTGAATAGCTCAATGGATAAAAAGCAGTCGCCCGGAAAGCAAAAGATCCGTGGTTCGAGTCTTGGTCCAGTCAGTCCAACGGATCAATTTTTTCACGAATCGTACAAATAGGGGCTCAACCGGGATGGAAGTTAGCTTCGTAACACGCTTCTACAATCGTGCAAAATAATTGAAGATCTATCAAAAAGAGGTTAGGTGATAGTAGCGACGCTTATCGGTTAGCCGGGGAACTAGGAAAGATGCCTTTATTTATTATTTATTATTTATTATTATTATTTATTATGCCAAGCAGCGCGTTCAGGATCAGAAGAGAAGAGAAGAGAAGAGAAGAGAAAGAGAAAGAGAAAAAAAAGAGAAGAGAAAAAAGAGAAAAAAAATGGATAGTTCAAGAAGAAAGCTTAAAAAATGACGGAACATTAAGAGTTGAATGTTGTTGCAGGGGATATAATGAGGGACGAGCGTCTCCATGCCAAATACTTAAACAAGCATTCGTGAAGAGATTGGTCGGTAGGCCCCCCGATAAGTCAATGGATAAAAGAGCAGTTACTCGGAAAGCGAAAGATCCGTGGTACGAATCCCAGTCCAGTAGTCAGTCCAACGGATCAATTTTTTCACGAATCGTATACAGGTATCCGCTATGATTGATATTCTTGATGTAATTCTTCTTGTAATGATATGTTCTTGATTCACTTTTTGTTCTCACTAGTTGTCTCCGATGTATTGTCGTAGTCGGTCAGTGAAGAACAGACCGAGTGTTTTTTGGTAATGGGCAAATCCAAACCAAAGCATTTCTTTCATACTTTAGATACCATAAGCTACCCGTCATTGTTGTCATTTGTTGAAATTGAAAACTTGAAGTCTGTATAATGTGTGTAATATGTAGTATACGTAGAATGAAATGTAAACATTCGTCTTATTCCCTCAAAGTTTAGTTTTCTGAAGGTTTAAACACTTCTACCGCGTGTGAACTGCGCGTATGTCTTTTTTTCATCATCATCATCATCACACAGCTATATGTTCGTCCACTGCTGGACATAAGCCTCCCGTAAAGATTTCCATCTCCCTCTATCCTGTGCTGCATTTAACCAATTGGTTTCGATGCGCTTCAGATCATCTGACCCACGAGTGGGCGGTCTGCCTCTGCTGCGAAAAGCGTGGTCTCGCGGTCTCCATTCAGTTATTTTTCTAGTCCATCTGCCGTCGTTTATTCTGGCTAGATGACCCGCCCAGTTCCATTTTAGAGTCGATATTCTTGTGATGGCATCTATAACTCCACTTCTATTTCTCACCTCTGTGTTTAGAACTCTATCTCTCAGGGATAAGCCTAACATTATTCTTTCCATCCTTCTTTGCGCTACTCTTATTTTGTTCGCGGTGTTCTTTGTTAGAGTCAGTGTTTCGGCTCCGTAAGTTAGTACAGGTAAAATACATTGGTCGAAGACTTTCTTCTTAAGACACATGGGAATATCAGATCTTAAGATGAAGCTCAATCTTCCAAAGGCTGCCAATGTAAGACCTATTCTTCTGCCAATTACGCAGGTTTGATTATCCCTTCCCAATCGAATCTCGTGGCCTAAGTATTTGTAGGAGTATACTTGCTCAATGTTTAAGTTGTTCACGTGCAGCAATACGCCACTGGATCCGGATGCTCGCGGATTTGTTTGAGATAACGAAACGGAGAGCAAAACCCCTACCAGGGTAGATACAAAGAATATATAAGGAGCATCTTTTTGGCCTAACGATTATTATATCGAAAAAACTCTTACCGAAAAATTATTATATCGAAAAAACTCTTACCGAAAAAGCTCTTCTTATTAAAAGTGTCTCTTACAAAAAAAGTGTCTCTGACCAAAAAGCTCTCTTATCAAAAAGTCTTATCAAAAGCATTATATCTAGTAGTTTTATATATTTAAAGGTTTATTCATTTCTCGTCAGAAACATTTGCTTTATAATTTCTTTCATTATTTTTTATTATTCGAATATTACTAATTATAAGCTTGTATTTGGAAGTGTGTGTGTGTGTGTGTGTATGTAAGCGTGCTGCTCGTTTTAGGGACTCATTCTGTAAGTAATTGTTTTCCCTTATATAACATATCTTTTGAACCAGAGTACCAGTGAACGGGATTGACATTCACCTCTAATAAATCTTTTCGTTTCATTCCTTATTCCTTTAATAATTTGCTCATATTCCTAAAATCTATTCGCCATTTTTATTATTATTAAATCATCGAGAAAGACGAGCCTGCCTGGTCCCGGCTATATTCAGTGTACGCAGAGTGGCCAAAATAGGCTTTGTTTATTACATTTTAACGTTTCGCGTCTCCGGACGTAACAAACTGGTGTCAGAAGTGGGACCGAGTTCGTTTTTCCTCAAATTTAAATAATAATAAAGATGGCAACGGGAATTCGCGGTCAATTTAAATCAAATCCAGATGCAATAGATTTAATTGTGGAAGAGGCCAATAAGAAAGAAAGGCGTTTTAACGAAGAAAGAAGGAGATTTTAGTTGGAAAAACGGCAGTTTGAGGAGGAGCGTAGCCATTTATTGAAGGAAAAGGAGGAATTGGATATATATACATATCAATCTTGATGCTTATGGCACGCCGTTTCTTTATTTATTGTCAAAGATAATGAGCCTTGAATAAAAGAAAAACAATAATTTATTTTAACAGAAACTATTATTATTTAGTCGAGAGTAAAAATAATGAATTATTTTATGTTTCGACGCATAAAATTAATTAGTATAATTAATTGATATAAATTTTTTGCCTCACAAAAATTTATTTGTATATCAAATTGAATACGTATTCTTTTTAAGACGAAATTTAAAATTTAAATATTTTTCCTATTAAATTATGTATTTTATAAAATTTTAAATTACTGACTTTTTGTCTCGTAAAAATTTATTAGTTTATCAAATTAAATACATATTTGAAAAAGAAGAATTTTATATCCACACATAAAATTAATTCAAGATATATATGAAAGGATATTCTAAAAACGTGGAATTTATTTTTTGTCTATACATAATTTTAATTCATTTTTATTATGTTATAAGAAAACAGTAATGCATTCTGATTCATCTTCGAGGTCTTAAGAATTGTACGAAATAAATTGAGCAATTATCGAGTGGTGCGTTAGCCTAAGTAGTAACGTCTTTGCTTCTCGCGCCGGTTATTAACGTTCGATTCTTCTTGGGGGAATTATTTTTTTTATAAGTTTTTCTATCCTTAACAAGGAGACGGTCAGTGAGAGCCACCTCAGATTTTTTTCAAATTTTGCACTAACGATATAAAATTTATTAAGAAATCAACATTATTACGCGAGTAATAAAATTACTAATTATAAATTAAATAATATCCAATAAATAACAAAAATTAATTTTTAACGTGCCGAAACGAGACATTTTTTAGGATGATATTTACAGGATGAATTTGTAATTTAAGTAATAAATCTTCCTTTATTTGTGCAAGATGTAAAAAAATTTATTGCTTTTAATTTTTTGTAATAATTTTAATTTTTTTCTATATATAATTAGAAATTAGGAAATGTAAAAACAATTTATATAACCTAAGGATAGAAAAACTGACTTTAGTTTTTTGTTGCTAGGTGGAGTCGCTTCCGAGATTTAAATTTCAACTTTCTTTTTTTAAATAGAATGTTATGCTTAGTACTTATTTCCCGATAACGGCTTTCGAGGCAAATTCAATAATGTGCTGCATTAAATACTGTGGAGTTTGAGGAATTCGAGAAGTTTGCTTATCGAAGTTTCTAGAATTATTAATAAATGATTTCTTTATAATATCCCCAAGTAAATGTTATTCTTTATTTGTATATGTGTGATGGTATGAGTATAGGTGGGGGAGAGAATGTATCGGTGACGAAAGAGAAAGAAACCGTTTCGTTAGATTAGAGTGTTTGTTTAGGCTGTAAGGTTACACCGTTTGGACATGTCGCCTTTGTTTGGCCCTATCGAAGTCTCTCGAACGGTCTTGATCTAAAAGTGCAGGAAGAGTCTTTATTCACGATCAGGAATTATCGGGAAGTTTCTAAAGGGATGCTAGGAAATGACGAGAGACTATGGAGGGGAGGATGTTAAGCACATATAGGCGACGGGAAAGGCCGGTGAGGGCAGCCCGATGAAGTTAATTGTTTATATGATGATTGTTGAGTGTGAAAGGAAACGAGAAAGACGGAAGACAACGAGGGACGGCGAAGGAACACGAAAGACGACGATAGGCAACGAAGAGTCGAGTACAGCGTGTTCTTCGCTAATTACGACGGTTGTAATCACGGCGTTAAGAGTAATACCTAATATCTTGTGGCGATAGATTGTGAATTTAGATTAAAGGTGCTTACCGTTCTATCTCTTTATATTCTTAAATCTTTTAATAATTACTGTTAAACGTTATTAAATAAATAAATCAAATTACTAGATTAATAAATAATAAATCAAAAAATCTTACTCACGTTTTCGCGGATTACGCTGCCGTACAGCGCAACCGGTCTTTGCGAAAAACTTCTCCGTACCGAAAGGGATAGACAGGAAAGAGACATAAAATTAAAAAATAACTATAATAAACTGCTAAACGAAATCGTCCTCGAACGAGCTAGGGTAAGCAAATTCTCAAATATAATAACAAACACATTATAAGTTTTCCGATAAAACAACCAGCTGACGGAACCACAATAACCGAAGCATTCGATCCTCTTTATGATGTAGTGACCAAACTTGGAATTATTTCTCTTATTGTCAGTAATATATTTTTGATCACTACTATTTGGAATATTTCATGATGATTCATTTAATATCGAAACGCGTTCAAACATAAATTTTTAATTTAATATAATTTTTTAATTACTGCGTAAAAAAACAATACAATCTTGTTATAAAACATGTGTATGATCTTTCGATTAATGTTAACGAAATTTGTCATTCAAAAGCATCTTTGTTGGATCATCGCATACTACCATTTGCTCGATGCATTTTTAATAAGCTAACGAGTTCGACTTCTCCTTTTTTTATTTTATTTTTTTTTTGAGCCAATTAGATCAAATCAGTCAAATTTATAATTAGAAGCAAGTTCATATGTCTTTTTATTAATTTTTGATCTTACATTTGTTTACAGATAAAACGAGACTCGCCTGCGTTACGGCAGCAACTGTTGGTGTCGGTGCAGTAGATTTCTTCCTTTGGAATGAATTAATAAGTGAATGAATGATGGTGCTTCGTGGGTTTTTATAGTAAGAAGATGATTGCTATCCCTTCTCTAGGTTGACTGACCAATAGCAGGCAAGTCCACCCCCATAGTCAATAGATGCAGAAGGTTAACATTTTTCGTAGATGTAATGGAAACCATGTGGCGAAAAAAACTCATACCTGGGTTGTTTGCATGTTTTGTTTGCTAGTTTTATGACTTCCAGGAATGTGCGATGATATTCTCTCTGCATCTTAAGGTACGATTATTCAACGCCCAACCAGTCTCGAAAAATTTACAGTACGATTTATTTCTTCTGTTACGTTTTACGTAACAAATTTTCTTCATTAATCTTAAATAATTTCCTAAATATTTTATATTTTAAATATAAATTGTTATAAAAAATATGGAAATAGAATTTCAAAAAATTCATGAAATTATTATATTAAAGACTTTAAAAAGATGTACTTATTATTCTCTATACATAATTTTAATTTTTGCATTTAATTGCAAATTTGATTAGCTCGACAATGTTTGATTTATTTTAATCATTTTTCTTCGAGAACATTTTAATGTAGTTCTCATAAATAATATAGGATTTATCAATAATTTATGAGTGAATAATTTATTTCAAATATTCTAATTGATTACTTTTTTTTTACAGTTATAGGCAAATTGTTGATCCAAAAATTTGTTCCCTTATCGGTGAGACTCCAGTTATGGGAATTCATCTTGCTTTGAGAGGACCAAGTGGTATCATACGTTTAGGTGATCCAGTTTACGTAGATGTTCCGTAGGAAGAAAAAACGCCTGTGCACACACCGATGGGTTTCTTGCGAGGATGAGATTATTTGCAACGAAGAAAATTTTTTTGTAGGAGACCATAATTCGTGACGTGATCAAATTAGAAGAAATCGAAAAAAGTAATCTTCCTCGTGTTTCCCTTATAATTTAACATTTTATTTCGGAAGAAAAAGAAGAAGTAGGTTTAATAAGAATTTTATTCGAAGTAATATTTCGGTATAATGATTGTTTATAAGGATTTACTATAATCGGATTGTACGTAGTAATATACGTATGTAAAATAATTGTCTGTTAATTAGAGTATAACTCATTTTGTTGTAATCTATTTGATTACAACAAAAACAGATCTGACAAAATCAGATCTTTCATCGTTACGAGTATAATCGCACGATTAGCGAGTTATATTTTTGTAGAAATTGTAATATAATAATATAACTTGATTTTGGATATGCACAGAGCTTAATTACAATTTTTAATACACATTCGCAAAATGCAGTTTTTAGAACGTTCTAATTTCTAATCTACTTGCTATTAAAATTTTACTTAATGATTCAATAATCCAATAACCTAATAGTCTACTCATTCTCATCTCTACGCTCTACTATTCTCATCTCTAAATCCTAAATACGTGGGAAAAAATCAGAAAACAAGTATTTTTTGGAGGACGTTTAACCATTGGTATGTATTTAGTAAACTTCGTAAGGTATATATAGAAAACAATAATATTTTTTAAAAAGATATGTTGATTTTGAGTTACGTAATGAGATATTACCTGTTATTATCTGATATTACGCCTGCATGATCGCTGGGCGGATCGAGATCAGCGATCATGTTGCCGGTCCTAAGCCCGGGGAAAGGAGGAAGGTTGTTGGACCAGGTTAGCCCCCTACCCAACGTAAAAAAAAAAATTGCGGCTCATAGAAACGACACTCTGCCTCGGAATAAGTAAAAAAAAAAGAATGGAACGAACATATTAGCAGAATGGACAACAGAAGAATCGTCAGAATTGCACGGGATAAGTCACCGATTGGCCGCAGAAGTACGGGGCGCCCACAAAAAAGATGGTGCGACAATTTAACAGTGCAATAGGCAGAAAAACGTCGTTACGAAACAGGCAACTTGCCTAAACTAAAGAATGAAGAAGAAGAAGAAGTAATGAGATATACGTAAATATTAAGTACTTCCTCTACACCACCTTTCATTCAATCAATGTTTGTAAGTCAATAAAAAATAATATACATATAATGAATAAAACCTTCATATATCTATTGTTAAAGTATATTTAAAATGCGCGCCTCAATCATTCCTGAACTTTCGAAATTTTAATGGAATCCGTTTTAGTCAAGTTTAACCCAGACGGCAGCATTATACCAAGATCGCTTGGCGTAAAAATGTTGATATTGAACAAAATAAAAATGACAAGCTGAGAGAACAAAGATAAGTTCAATTAAAAAATATATTTCTTGAGGTATAATGACCAATTAAAAAATTAATTGAAATGACGTTGGCTTCGTTGCATAGGAAGAAAGAAAGATATATAAGAAAGGTAGGTATATTATTTTCAATCATTTCAACAAAAAAATACTAAAAGAAAAAAGAAGTAGTAATATATTAATATTTTTACCTGTGCAAATAATTTCATGGTTTTTGATAATTTCACGCTCATCAAAGTGATCAAAACATAAACTTGATGGTTTTAATGATTTAAAAGTTGCATCAATTCCTCATTCCCAGATAATTCGGGGTTTTTCATTTTTTTGAAATGTAAGAATTCACAAAAGGAATACTAAATTTAACCATCGTATTTTTATCCAGTTCGATTATTATTTTATATAGGTTCACACATTCATTCACTCAAAAGCACAACCGAAACATACGATATATTACGCAGCATACTCTATTATATATTATTTTTAAAAGAAATAACACTTAAGGTTCTTCTTGATTTATTCTCAATCGGATTTTTTCACTCGGTTTTGAATAATTTTTAATTTTATAAATGATTCATTTTTAAGAAAATGATTTAAATCAGTTTTATTTCTTATTTTCTCTAAAAACTATTTCAAATTTTGCGCCAAATGATATTAGTAATATGCTGCCATCAAGCGGTAGAACTTGACGATCAGTATCCCCTCTCTTCACTTCGTTGTATGCAGCACAGCTGGGCCAGCTAACCAGAAGTTTTTTCTTATTCTTATGTCGGACATCCACGAGGATACATCTCGGTTAGAAGCAAGATCATCTTATTATTATTCTTCACATGGGAAAACTCAGCGGATAGAGGCTACACATAAAGACCTCTCGTAAGACGAAATAAACGAAAACAAGGCCCCTTTATACGAGCGAAATATAGGCATCATCTGTATCTCCTTATACGAACGATATATAGACACCTCTTATACCTCTGTATATAAGCCAGGTAAGCTGCGAGAAGCGCCGTAACTATCGAGAGGTCAGATACGTTTTCAACGTTGCTAGGACGCTGTTCATTCCTGTATTACTTGTATAATAATCCAGGGTAAGGCTTTTCTCTGATGAGTCAATCAAATTTTTCTATTACTATTAGCTCGATTAGGTTTTTTATTTGTTATTCTAATTTAATCCTTATCTTTCTTATCACTAGATTATTACAATTACCAGAAGATTTCACGTTGGAGAAATTTGCGCGGATATATTTTGGCTTCTTCTGTGAGGTGTAAATTCCCGACTCCTAATTTAAGCGAGATTTTATCTGGACGATATTTCTACGCCGAGAACAAAGGATTTCGAGCCATACATATTTTCCGAACATCCACGCCACCCCATAGTCTAGTCAACGAGGGCCGTTTCCTCCATGTCTCAGGAAAGAGGGCAAGAACTTGATATAAAAGTAAATAGACGGCGCTGAATCGAATGGTGCTAGTTTTTTTGCGGTAAGAGGTGCCGTTTTTGAGAAAAAGGGTAAAAAAGGATAAAAATTGGTAAAAAATGGCTTTATCTTTGAATCTAGGCATTTAATCGAAAAAAGTTTCAAACAAAAGTTGTAGAGAATTAAAATATACATAAAAAATGTTCTATGAGTTATCTTCGTATTTTCAAAAATAACCGAATAAAATTGGATTGAAGATGGGAAAATAATTGTAAGAGTGGGGAAGCAAGTCCTGCCTCTCAGTCGGCTTTTACACGCGAGCAGGCTAGTGTGCGTGCGAGCGTCCGTGTGCACTAATCACAAACGAAGGATCTTCGGCAATCTTCGGGACTCTCGGTCTTGAATGAAAGTGCGAGTGAGAGAACAAACCAATATTTCTCTCTTTTTATTTATCATGCGATAACGAGTATTATTGTCCATGGCCATCGATTGTTGAGCGTTCTGATATTTCTCTTTTATATTTTTTCTTTCGGTAGCAAAAATTTTACGTCTTGGACATCGAGCGTCGAGCGTTTTGTATATCTATATATCGGCGTATAAGCGCGGCATTTTTAAATCGAATCTTGATGCTTATGGCACGCCGTTTCTTTATTTATTGTCAAAAATAATGAACTTTGAGTAAAAAAAAAATAATTCATTTTAGCAGAAACTATTATTATTTAGTTGAGAGTAAAAATAATGAATTAATTTTGTGCCTCGCCATAAAATTAATTAGAATAATTAATTGATATAAATTCTTTGCCTCACAAAAATTTATTTGTATATTAAATTGAATACGTATTCTCTTTAAGACGAAATTTAAAATTTAAATATTTTTCCTATTAAATTATGTATTTTATAAAATTTTAAATTACTGACTTTTTGTCTCGTAAAAATTTATTAGTTTATCAAATTAAATACATATTTGAAAAAGAAGAATTTTATATCCACGCATAAAATTAATTCAAGATATATATGAAAGGATATTCTAAAAACGTGGAATTTATTTTTTGTCTATACATAATTTTAATTCATTTTTATTATGTTATAAGAAAACAGTAATATATTCTGATTCATCTTCGAGGTCTTAAGAATTGTACGAAAAAAATTGAGCAATTATCGAGTGGTGCGTTAGCCTAAGTACTAACGTCTTTGCTTTTCAAGAATCGCTCAACAAACGATGGCCAAGGACAATAATACTCGTTATCGCGTGATAAATAAAAAGAGAGAAATATTGGTTTGTTCTCTCACTCGCACTTTCATTCAAGACCGAGAGTCCCGAAGATTGCCGAAGATCCTTCGTTTGTGATTAGTGCACACGGACGCTCGCACGCATACTAGCTCGCTCGCGTGTAAAACGCGACGGAGGGATAAGCTTGCTTTCTCCCACTCTTAAAATTTTTTTCCCATCTTCAATCCAATTTTATTCGCTTATTTTTGAAAATACGAAGATAACTCATAGAATATTTTTTAGTATTTTTCAATTCTCTACAACTTTTGTTTGAAACTTTTTTCGATTAAATGCCTAGATTCTAAGATAAGGCCATTTTTTACCCTTTTTTACCCTTTTTCTCAAAACCTCGGGATCAAATTTAAATAAAATTAGCACCATTCGATTCAGCGTCGTCAACTTACCCTTAGGACAAAGATGCACGCGTTTAGCTAAAAAACTGGAAGTTAGGCCCGCGTTGACTGGCCTAAATCATATGCATCGACAGCTACGGTTTCTACGGGTTTTTCTATAAAAGCTCGTGCTTTCACGCTTCAACATGATTCTACCACGAGACCTGCGAGCGATCACCTCGAAGAGAACTACACTCTTGCGCTACTACATCAGCGGAACAAAGGAACAAGAGAAGAAGGCCACGTGGTCAGAATTATATTCTGCTTTGGATTAACATCATCAGCGATAGCTGCTGATAGGCAAGCCAGCGACACATCAACAACAACTGTATTTTCAACCAGGGTTTTTATGCCGAAAGGCTTTTCCCTGCAACGAGCCAAATAAATCGTACTTATTAGTACTGACTGGGCTCAAAAAATATATTTTAATTTATTTTCACCTACCCTCATTCCTCATCCACCTATAAGTGCATTTTCAACGACAAGAAAACTACCGGAGTACCGATACAAGGCGTCGGTCGTTCAACAAATATATTACCGATATAGTGATTTTATTAGTTTGCATTTTTGCATGTTTCATATTTATTAATATTTAAATTTAAAATATTTCTCTATTTTTTCTTTTCTAGTCTTCCAAATAAAAAATATACCTGTACCCGATGAAAGACGCAACAGGCGAAAGAGGATAAGCTACAGATCAATCTCCATTTACGATCAGAATCAATTATAACCGGACTGGACACCTACAATGACAACACTGACAAGAAGACGGAGAAATAGCTTATCTATCGCTCATTCCGAGAATAAAAGTACCAAAAGATGTCTCACCGAGCGCGTCGTTAAAGAAGTGTAGAGCGTCCGTACACATCGTTACCTTTCTCATAATTGTTGCTCTTACAAAACGATAACAAAATTTTCCTTCGGGTTTTATTGAAAATAACTAGCTGGTTGTCTCACCATGAGAATTTCGTTTAGACATCTTACTGTATATTTATTCTCGGAATAAGCGATAAATAAGCCATGTATTCAATCTTGGGTTGGACGCCATATATTTTTTTACTGCTTCTTCTTCTGCTCCTTTTTCTGCTACTTCTGCTTCTTCTTCTTCTGCTTCTTCTTCTTCTGCTTCTTCTTCTAATTCATCTGTTTCTTCTTTTGTTTCTGCTTCTTCTTCTGATTCTTCTGCACCTTCTTTTGCTTATTTTGCTTCTTTTGCTGCATCTTTATCTGTATTTTCTGCTTTTTCTGCTTCTTTTCCTGCTTTCTCTTCTGATTCTACTGCTTTTTAATCTGATTCTTCTACTTTTTCATCTGACTCTTCTGCTGATTCTTTCTTCTGCTTCATCTTCCGTTTATTCTGCTACTTCTACTACTTCTTCTGCTTCTTCTGATTCTTCTGCTTTTTTTTCTTCTTCTTCTTTTTCTGCTCCTTGTACTTTTTCTTTTGCTTCTTCTACTTCTACTGCTTTTTCTTGTGCTCCTTATTTTGCTTATTCTGCTTCTTCTTCTGCTGCTTCTTCTCCTGCTTCATCTTCCGCTTATTCGCCTTCTTCTGCTTCTTCTTCTGCTTCATCTTCCGCTTATTCTGCTTCTTCTGCTTCTTCTCTTGCTTCTTCTTCTGCTTCTTCTGGTTCTCTTTCTTCTTTTTCCTCTTCTGCTTTTTCTGCTTCTTCTGCTTCTTCTTCTGCTCCTATTTTTGCTTCTTCATCTTCTTCTGCTTCTTCTTCTGCTCCTTTTTTTGCTTCTTCTGCTTCATCTGCTTATTCTTCTGCTTTTCTGATAATTCTGGTTTTTCTGCTCCTTCTTGGGCTTCTTGTGCTTCTTCTACTTCCTCTTCTTCTTTTCTGGTTCTTCTGGTTTTTCTGCTTCTTCTGCTTCTTCTAGATATTCTGCTTCTTCTGCTTCTTCTAGATATTCTGGTTCTCCTGCTTTTTCTAGTTCTTCTGCTTCTGCTTCTGCAACTGCTTCTAAATCTTCTTCTTCATCTGCTACTTCTACTACTTCTTCTGCTTCTTCTTCTTCTTCTTTTTTTCTGCTTCTTCTTCTGATTCATCTGTTTCTTCTTCTGATTATTCTGCTGCTTTTTCTTCTGCTCCTTCTTTTGCTTATTTTGTTTCTTTTGCTGCATCTATTTCTGCATTTTCTGCTTTTTCTGCTTCTTTTTTTGCTTTCTCTTCTAAATCTTCTGCTTTTTAATCTTTTTTTTCTGCTTTTTCATCTGACTCTTCTGCTGCTTATTTTTTCTGTTTCATCTTCCGTTTATTAAGCTACTTCTACTAATTCTTCTGCTTTTTCTGCTTGTCCTTCTGTTTCCTTCGCTTCTGCTTCTGCTTCCTTCGATTCTGCTTCTACTTCTAATTTTGCTCATACATCTGCTTCTTTTTCTGCTTCTGCTGATTCTTCTTTTTTTGCTTCTTCTGCTTTTTTCAGCTTTCTCTGCTTCTGCTTCTTCTGATTCTTCTTTTATTGCTTCTTTTTCTTCTGCAATTCATTATTTTTTTTTGTTTTCTTCTGTTTTTTCTACTTTTTTTTTCTTTTTCTTTTGCATCTTCTTCCTCTTTTGCGTTTTCTCTTTTTGCTTTTTTGTTGCTTCTTCTTCTGCTTTTTTTACCGTTTCTTTTTCTTCTTTTGCTTCTGCTACCTCTTTTGCATCTTCTTCTTCTGCTGCTTTTGCTGTTTTTTTTCTTTTGCTTTTTCTGCTTCTTCTTCTGCTTTTTCTTCTGCTTCTTCTGCTTCTTCTGCTTCTTCTTCTTCTTCTTTTTCTGTTTCTGCTTCTGCTTCTTCTGCTTTTTCTGCTTCTGCTGCTGCTTCTTTTTGTTTTGCTTATTTTTCTTCTCCTTCTTCAGCTTCTTGTTCTGCTTCTGCTTTTGATTGTTCTTATACATTTTCTTCTTCTTCTTCTTCTGGTCTTTTTTCTGCTTTTTTTTCTTCTTCTTCTTCTCATTTGTTTGAACGTTCAAGTGAAGTTGAATAATAATGTAACCAACGTAATATATATGGATGTTCGTTTAAATCTTTGCTTAATCGTTCAAATATAGCAGCTTTTTCCCTAAATTTTACGCGTCTTTCTGACCTTCCGGCTTCTTCGCGTGTTTTGTCTCTTCTCGTTTTATACGAATTTCTTCTTCGAATTTACTCTATTTACGCAGCGTTTAGACGCTATTAAATAACATATTCTTTATTATTATATACATATTTTTATTATATTATATATTCATTATTGTAATGTTAGAATATATCAGAATTATGTTCCAGGGTTTTTACGCCGCAAGGCTTTTCCCTGACGAGCCAATAAAATATTACACTTTGTATAGGCTCAACAACGTGTTTTAATTTTATTTTAATTCAACCCTTTACCTTCCTCATCATTAGCTAAAACCAATCACAAGAGTACTTATTATTTAGAAATCTTCGAAATATGTCCCAGTCGGTTCGTCTGTAGAGTGTAAGATGTCTTGCTATTCTAGAGTAAAGAGAGTATCCTTTTTTTTTGAGATCGTCATCGATACCGCGTTGTGGTCGCTATCGTAGAGTAAGCATTTCAAGTTTCCGTCTTTGTCGGTGTTGTGGAACTCTAATCTACAGTCCGCTATACAGATATCTATGTATGAGTTTCCTCTGGGAAATGAGGGGATATCTGTGCTCCTTAGACAAGCTTTATACTCTATGTCGTTATCTTGCAGCCAATTGAAGAGAAATGTTCCTCTTGGATTGCATGTGTTATTTTTCCAGTGTTGGTGTTTCGCGTTCAAGTCGCCTGCTATTACGTAATAGTTATTTGATGCTTCCAGTTTCAGGTATCGGAACATTTTCGCGAATTCGAGATGGAATTCTTTCTTGTGGTTACCTGCCGCGTAAGCTGCAATTATGTATATCGAAACGCCATCGGTGAGGTTAAGTTTTATCACAGTTGTTTCTATTATTTTCGAGTTCGTAAGTGCTTGCAGATTTATATTGGTGTACTTGATGTTTCTCTTTATTGCTATAGCGGTACCCCCACCTTGAATGGAGTTTGGTCTGTCTGTTCTTATGATGTCGTAGTTTTGGAATGATATTTTATGGATGTTATTAAGCTTGGTTTCACTTATGAGAATGATGTCGGGTTTATGTGTTTTTATAAATTTAAGAAGAGTTGCTCTTCTGTAGTTTTGTATGAGCGAGTTTACATTTATGCTGACTATGTTGAGTCTTTGCTGTCGGTTTTTTATTTTTTTATTAATATGCGTGTCCATTGTCATTTTGTTCGATGATATCAAAAAGAACGTCCATACGTTTTGAATTTTCGATGACTCTCTCTTTAAGCCAGTCAAATTGCTTTTGGAAGACCTCTATAAGAGTCTTTTTAACGTCTTCGGCTATTTCTGAGATTTTTTGTGTTTCTGTTATCGGTTGGTGGTTTTGGATAACGTTAGTGGCGAATTCTTCTCTGCGACCAACTCTGTTGTTTGTCGGGTTGTTTTTTACGACTTCAGAGTATCGGAGGTTAGGTCTCACATAGTTATTTATTTGTATGATTTTATGTTGCCTCCTTTCTTGTTCTACTCGTTTCTTTTCTTTGATTTTGTTTAGCAATGCTAGTCTCTTCGGGCAGCCTTTGTACGATGCAGGGTGTCCATGATTGTTGCACAATACACAGAAGAGGATTTCTCTATTTATCTCTTTGTCTTGTTTGTTGATTTTACATTGACCTGGCTCGTGGTTCTCGTCACATTTGACGCATCAGTACCCCATGTTACAATTGGATGCTACATGCCCGAGTCTTTGGCATTTTTTGCATTGGATGATTTCGGTTTTTCTCAATTTTTCCCATCTTATGACTTGATAGTTGACATATTTAATGCTACGCAATTTTGAGGATACGCTAGCTGCCGATATCTGCACAATGAACATTGGAAGTTTCTTGTTCATTTTCAATGCATGAGCTGTTGTGAATCTCGATACTTTGGTGAATTCAAGGTCTTTAATATTCATTTCTTTTAGCTCATTAAGAATTTCTTCTGGTTCGAAGATATTGTTCATTCCTTTAAGGATGAACGTTTGACTCTTTTCGGTTTTTGGGGTGTACGTGAAATACCTTGTATTCGATTGGTCTAAGGCCGCCTTGACTTTATCGTAGTCTTCGTAACTATATACGTTCACCGTCAGTTTGTTTTCTCCATTGTCTCTCACATAGAATTCCTCGATTTTAAGCTCTTTCTTCAGAGCTGTCGTTATCGTTTTCGCGTTTTTTCCAACGATGTTTATCGGAGGTAGTTTACATTTTTTTTCCGTAGTTCGTTCTTGTGCGGTAAGCCGCGGTTGTTCGGTGTATCGGTGTTTTGTTTTCTTACTTCGGTTTGTTGTTGTTTCGCTTCTACATCGTCCTTGGGGGTTAACGGAGCGAATCTGTTACTAAGCTTTATATTATCTTTAAATGATTTTACGCTGTTCGATTCAGAAATTATATTTGAAGCCGGCGTGGAGCTTGTTCTTCTCTTTTCAGTTTTCTTCAATTTTTCGTTCTCGTTCTTTAATTCTTCGTTCACTTTTTTTAGGTCTTCGATGGTCTCCGAAAGATCGTCAATTTTTTTCTGCATTATTGAACGCCAAAGGTCAGTACTTTCTTCGTTTACACTCTGAGGTTTTTGTTTATCGGTGTCTTCATATGCTTTTTCCCCCTGTCTATCCCTCTTCACGGGTATTTTAGCTTTCGGATTCAAGCGAGCGCGTTTTTTGGCCATTGTATTTCATTGTGTTTCCATTTCAGTTTTATCACTGTCCATTTTACTACTATTTATATATACATCCGTTACTGCCGCCTCCTCTGTAGGAGGCTGACATGTTAATCGAAAGTAATTATCGATGCTTAGATTAATATTTTCTTTGCTTTTTATAATAATTTCTTTCTTATTATAGCACTGGTCGATCCAGTTTTTGCACTAACCGTGAAAATTCACGTCGGATTTCACTCACGTACGAGCTCCCGCACGATCCACTCGCCTCGACGGTTCGAGGAGAAGTCGACGAGAACTAGTACTTTCATCGCGGTATGGCCGTTGACGAGAATAACACATCTATTAATTGCTCTTAACCATTGAATTAGTAGCACTACTACGGAAAAAAAAGAAAATACTACAAGTCGTCTCATACATACGATTTTACATTGGCTAGAGGATACTTCCCTGCGGATACTTCCCTTTGATTAATTTGATGTTCGAATGAGTGTTATTTATTTTTACGTAGAATGTCCTGTCGGAAAGATAAGATGTTAGGAGTTTTTAATACGAGTGTGGAAAGTGTTTATTGATTATTGTTAGTAATCCTTGATGCCATACTTTATCGAAAGCTTTTTCTACATCTATGAATACGGCGGAACAGCACTCCTTATTTTCTAAAGCTGTTATTATTGTATTAGTTAGTCCGTGTACTTGTTCAACGGTAGAGTTTTGTTTCGGAATCCAAATTGATGGTCAGGAATCAGGTTTTTGACAGAAATTATTCTTTTCATTCTATTCTATATTATTTTTTCCAGCAGTTTAGATTGTAATGGTAAGAGCGATATTGGTCTATATGAGTTTACATCAGTCGGATCTTTATTAGGTTTAGGGAGCAATATAATCTCCGCGAGTTTCCAAGTACTTGGGAAGTACTGGACTCTCGTAATACTGCATTAAATATTCTTGTGAGCTTCCTTATTGCTTTAGGTGGCGGTTCCTTTAGTATTCTGCCATTTATTAGATCGTAACCTGGTGCCTTTCTTATTTTGATTCCTGATATTAGCATTCTAATTTCTTCGGCTGTTGTGCTATTAATGTTTACATGTGATTGTTTTTTGCTTCCGACGTCATTTACGTTAGTGTCTGTGCACGTATGAATATTGAAGTTATGTGCTGTGAATATGTTTTCTAGGTTTGTTGCGAAGGTTTCCGCTTGTTTTTTTTGTGCTTTTAGCCCATGAGCCGTCAAGATTTCGTATGGCTGGTATTGATTTTACTTGTCTTTTGAATCTTTTTGTTGTTTTCCAGAGAGAGTTATTTGTATCTTCGTGAGGTGAAAGTGATATCAGGTATCTTTCGAATTCTGCATTGTTGTGATCCCGTATGCTCTGCTTAACATCTTTGGTTACTTTGTTTAGTAATCTCTTATTACTCTTTGTTTTATTTTTCTGTCACCAAGCTTTAACTTGCCTTTTTACTTTTATTTTATGCAAACTAATGCTAGGATATGACGAAATTTTTCTGGATAAAACATTTTGGGATGTAGATGCCCACGCTGCTTCTTGTATAGCATCTGTTAGGTTGTTAACTGCATTTCCTATTTGTAAAGAGGTCTTGAGCGGAATGTTAAAGTTTAATTTGGATTCTAAAGTTTCTTTAAAGATCACCAAATTTGTGCTTTCGTTGCACAGCGTTGGTGATTTTTTATATAGGATAGGTTTGTTATGGTAAGTTATTATTATAGGTGAATGATCTGAACTGAGATCAAGTGATGATTCGGTTTTGAAGTGCATTAGGTTTAAGCCTTTTAGGACGCCGAAGTCTATTAAGTCGGGAGTTTTATTAGAAGCTGATGGCCAGTATGTTGGTTCACCTGTTGTGAGAATGTCTAGGTTTGCGTTTGTTATGTAGGAGTTTAAAATTTTACCTCTTGGTGAAGTTGTTTTTAATCCCCAATTTGGATGTTTGGCGTTAAAGTCGCCAGCTGCTATAAATTTATTACCTAATTCCTTGAAAAAGTTGTTCCATTAGTCGATTGTAATTTTAAATTTTGGCGGTGCATAGATAGCAGATAGTTTAATTGAATTACCCTGAGGTTTTAAGGTAATTGTGGTGGCTCGAAGGTAATCGTGGTCTGTTTTACTGTGTAGATGATGTTTTATCTCGTTCTTAATAATTATGGCAGTTCCACCATGCGCTTTACCTGAAGGATGTTTGTGTCATACATGGTGTAGTATGGAATATTTATATAGTTTTTGTCTGTGAGATGAGTTTCAGATACGAGTAGAATGTCTATATCATGCGTATATATGAATGCTTTGGTTTCTCGAATTCGTTGTTGTAATCCGTTGCTGTTCCAAACCGCTATTTTTATTTGTGTATCCATTATTTGTTATTAAGTAGCGTTTTTGTTAATAGTTGTAGCATTGTGGTGATTTGTTGCGTGTGTTGTTTTAAAAGAGAATTTTGCCCATTATCATTGTGATAATGATATCTGTATTCTTAATAGATTGTTTTGGTAGTTCTTTAATGTCCGATGTCTCCTCTGAGTTTATGTCTTTTGTATTTGTATGTGCACGTTTGGTTACTTCGACGTAGCTTCTTCTTGATTCGCTGAGTTCAACTATCGGTGTATTATCCCTGTTGGCATTTATGTTTTGTTTATTGTAGTATGTTTCTTCGTAAGGATCGTCTAGAAAAGGTTTTTCCAATACTTTTTTTCTCAGCGTTGGATACAGCTTTTGTTGCAGTAATTTTCTTTGTAAATTGCTGGATGGTTACCGTTGCAGTTTACACATATGACTTTTTCGATTCTGCTCTCTTGAGGACAGAGTGCTGTTAAATGTTTTTTTGCACATTTTACACATGCAGGATTTCTGTTGCAATAATTTTTTGTGTGCCCATAGGCTTGGCATCTTGTGCATTGAGGTATTTCTCTTTTAGTTCTTGGTGGTTCTACTTTAATCATTGTATTAAGCAGGGTATTAACCTCGTATATTTTTGTTATTATCCTGAGGAGCTAGTTCGATAAGAAATAAAGGTAGCGGCTGTTTGGTATCGAATTTTATTATATTATTTATTGATCTTAGCTTGTGGCCAATTTTGTTCAATTCATTTGTTATTTCAATTATGTTGGACTTGGGATGAAGTCCTCGAATAACGATTTAATAGCTCTTCTCGTTTTTTTCTTGATACGTGCGGTATCCCGCGTTTTTAGTTTTTAGTGCATTTATTACCTTTCTGAACGTATCTGGTGTTGTAGTTTGTACTTTCACTTGGTTGTCCTTAAGTTGTTTTATTACGTAATTGTTTTTACCAGCTGTTTCATCCAGTAACTCGAGCAGAGGGTCAATGATTTTTGCATTGATGTATATTGGTGGTGGCTTTACTGCTTTTTTTTCTTCTACTGCTTTTCCTGCAGTGTTTTGAGTTTATGCTGAATCGTCGAGTAGATCATAAGAGTTGCTTATTGGTATGTCTTGGAGCAATTTTGTTGGTAATGGTGCGGAAGAGTTATTATTATTGTTTCTTTGTTCACTTATCTTGCGTTTTTTTGAGTTTTGTAACTTGGTTGATTTAGCGGGAATCCAGTTTTGCGAATCTTTCGAGTCTGTATCCATCTCACTTTCCATACACGAATTTCTATTATCTATTTTGATTATTCTCTTTTCTATTCGAGCATGGTTTGAGGATTGTTTTGCTTCCATCGACGGTTGACCTATTTCGGTATTTTGAATAATGAATCTGTTTCCGTTATTAACGATTTTAAGAGGTGGGATATTGTTACTTTCCATGGTCAAAACTTTTTGCCATAGGCTTGACCACGCGGTTACCCGCGTGGGTGAAGTGTTACCTCGCTGGTACACTGGTCGCTCACCCTTGTATCTGCGATGTAGACCAAACGTACGTTACACTGTATCTCAACGTAATTATTATTTAAATACTTATATTCTCGAGAGCGGTAGATAAACACGTCCGTATTTACTAACGATTAAACGGAGAATGTGTTTTCTCTCTACTAAAGTTTAGACCATCCTACGAAATATGGACGTAGCAAAGATATTCCATATAACTACATATATACAGATTTACTGGTAACTTTTAAAGCATCCATAAAATGAGCAGTAGTCCAGAAAGAATTCGTTGTTATTAATTGCGATAAAAATTTTATACAATCACTACTACTTATGGTGTTTAATGGATACACACAAATTAGGGTAATAAATATCATATTAAATGAAAATAATAAACCAGAATTCAATTGTCGCTAAACATACGTCAGGAAACTATAATAATCCAACGACAGAACTTCTTCTGCAGTATTGTTAACACTTGTGCCTTTTCTAAAATTTACCCATAATCTGTGCAACACCACTTTCAATTCGCAATCCATTTTTAAAAGTGTTCAATAGTGACCGAAAACTTATCAATACAAGCGAATCTTAATATCCAAGTATTCAAATAACTCTCTATATAAATGTTAATCTTTGATTATTTATTAATCTCGTTGTACTGTGTTGTGATCGTAGATAACTTTGAAATATTTCAAATTGGAATGAGTATAATAGTTGTACTGCTGTGTGGAATTGATTTGATAATAGGTGTCATTGTTAATAGCACTAATTAGAATTTCTCGTAATACGTAAACAATAATATCTTATAAAAATATGTGACTTTATCGTTAGTGATGGAATTTTATAAATGATTTGATTGTCGTTATTCTGACTGAATGTCCTTGTGCTAGCTAGTGTTGATAAACATGGATTTCAATATTATTGTAGAAAGTGTCACAAGTTCATTGCGTATCGGAGCGTAACCGTTTACTTCTATTAGTTTTTTATTACTAGACTGCGGATGTTAACGCAAATGTTTATTTTAGATAGAAGAAAATAAAGATTTTGAATTTGGACAGAAGTTTATTACATCATTTATATTTATCGAAAATGTGTTTGTTATTTTGCATAATTTCCGTATAATGCATATGCGTTAATTTTATTACATATTCCGTACATATGTAACAGCATATGCATTTCACTGTGTACATCTCAGAAAATACGTTCTATCCATCATTGAGCTCTTACACGATAACGGAGATCTAAAGTCACATCCATTCCTAAACTATCCTTGGGAAACGTAAATACAAAATGTTCCGGAGTAGCGTGGTTCGCACCACCAGTGAAGGGATAACACAACGTGAATTGTACCCCTCAGAATCTATAATGTTCTAAAAACAAAATTTAAAATGTAAATTATAAAAGTGAAAACAATGCCTGAAGAAAAAAACTTCTAGGTTTAAGCGGGAGTGTATAAAAGAACTTAAAGCTTGAGGACTGGTAAAATACGTTGTTATTTTTTCGCGACTTAAAATGAACTTTTCTAAAATTTTCAGGCAAGCACGTACAAACTCTTGTCCGTGATATTTAATTAAAGAAAAAAGAACGAGCAGCCTTAATGATAGAGTTATAGGCTAGACCAGTTATGACGAACTTTTTTGGATGCGTGGGTCAATTTCGGCTTATCGTCGATTGCAGCGCTAATTCGTGGGTCAGTATTTAATAAGCGAGGTGACCTTGGAAGTATGAGGGAGAAGGCGAATCAACTTTGGGAACTGAGAATCAAAAGAAAGCCATAAGTTAGGAATAAAATTGTAGTAATCTTATTGAGAAACCTTCTGTTGTTTATGTTCGGATAGTTTTTTAATATCAGGTTTATACAGTGGTCTTCCTCTAAGATATCCGTCTGTAAGATATTACTTTCCCTCAATTTACTCTACTTCTCTATTCATTTTTCCCACTCTTGACGCAAAATAGTATCTTTTAGCATGCGCCTACGCCAACATATGTATCCCTTCTTTCTTTCTGTATTCCTTCTTCTTTTATAGCCTCATCTCTTTCGAAAGGAAAGGGGTCCCTCTTACTCTGTGAAATATTTTTCTCGGAACCAGAGCCCCGAGCTTGATATATCAGAGGGGACCACTGTATTGCGCAATCATTAGTTTTTCACATTCCCAAGCTTATTTCTTTTCGTCGATTTTACAAAATTCATTTACAAGAATAATTTTTCACAGAAATACGTTGATCCAAATATCGTTAAAAGAGCAAATTTCTTAATTGATTTAAAATTATTTGATAAACATTCCCATACATTTAATAGAATATTATAAATTTTTAGTGTCGGTTCATTATCAGGGTCAGCATCTGACTCGCGGGTCATAGGTTTGCCATTCGTGGACAAGGCCGTTCAACGGAACCTGTTTTGGTCAGCAAACGATATCTTGAATAAACATACGTACATTAGGTATTTGACCGTATCTTTGGTTGATATAGCTGCTCCATTTATGGTCACAGGAGAATATGTGATCTTACGCAGCGTGATGGTTATATGCGCCGATTTACTTTTATTTATATTTACACGCCATTTTTGTGACATCAACTTTCTATTATTCGCAAATGACGTTGAAGCATATCAGTCGCGTTGAAGAGATCGCAGTCCGATGATTACAAAGCTGTATAGTCCGCAAATATTGCCGTAGTTACTTCCTCTGAGGTAGGTAAGTTAGCAGAGTAGATTGCATATAGTATGTGTATTGGGTGTAGAATTCTCCAACATGGAGTTCTGTGGCGATTGTGATAAGCTAACGATGAGGAAGAAAAAGGGTTAAATTAAAATAAAACACTTTTTTGATCCAATAGAAAGTGTAATACTTCATTGGCTTGTCAGGAAAAGACTTTGCGGCTTAAAAACCCTGGTTGATGGATTCGATACAATAAGGAATGGTGTCCTCCAAAGATTGGACACGCGGCTCATCTCTCGCTCGCTTCGTTTGTATATAGATACAATAATGAATCTCACCACTCGCTTGTCTATGGAAATGTAAAGAGTTCTTTTACACTTCGCTTACTCTCTTTCTCGTCGGTGTGCCGATTTCGCAGTGATATACCTCTCGCGCGTAAGTGAAAGATTTGCCTGTATGTATCGTCTTCCCGTCACTCAAAATCTGTCCTCGTGGGCATCAAGTGGAAGAATAGGACGAGTGTCTTTACTAATGGACCTAGTAGGGCATGCTTAGCTGCGGTTTGAAGAGTGGGGAGGAGCGAATAACAGCACCACGATAATCGCTAAATATCTAGAGCCATGAATATATTATTATTTCAAAATTCCTTTAATAATAGAAGCGCGTATTTCGAATATACGCTAAGAATCTACGGTCTTTACGAATCGTACAGCGAGGGTGGGAGTGGTGCCTTTGGTCTTGCAACGCGTAAGACACGGGGTCAGTCGAGTTTGGAACTGCTCGCGTGTAAGACCGATTGTGCGTAGATACAGCCACCCTTTGTGTAGCTTTGTTCTAAGTGTCGCTACAACAACAAATGGAAAATATTCGTAATCGCAAAGAATTTAAATTGCTAATCCAATGAGTAGGTAAAAATGCAATTTTTTCCGAAAATTTAATCGCGGTCAAAATAGATGACATTATAATAAAATTTTTCAAACCCTTTTACATAGAAATGTGCATATTAAATAAATCTAAATTACGTTTATACAAGATTCATTACGATTACATGATCCCTCGCTTACCGGAAAAATGTAAAATTATTTATACCGATACGGACAGCCCAATCTACGAATTAAAATGCGAGGATGCTTATGAAACTATCAATATGAGATTCCGCGCGCGAAATACAAAAAAATAGGTTCGATTAAAAAAGAAAATAATGGTAAATTACGACTGAATTCGTTTGATTAAGAGCTACAATATACGCTATTCGCTTAGATAACGTAATTATAAAAAAAATTAAAGCATAAGTAGAAACGTTTTTGCGAAAAATATAGAGTTCAAAGACTATCTCGATTGTTTAAAGAAAAAACTAGAAAAAAAGTTCTTAAAAATAAAATCACTTCCGATAATAACAAAACTTATAAATTATAAGCCACTCAAATGTTACTATGATAAGAGATACTTTATACCAGATTTGATAAGCACGCTGCCATTGAAACTTTACTCCATCAAAACGAAACGAAAATAAAAAACACAAATTTTATTAGCTCGTTACGATAAACTAAATTCCATCTTTCATTTTATGAATGTTTTACAAACAAAGACTTCCTTAATATCGTCGAATAACTATTACTAAATACTTTATTAATTATAATAAGTATATTATACAAGACTTACCAACATCTTATTAACATTGAATAGAGTTACGAATCTGTAGATTAAATAAGTAAAGTTTCATGCAAATCGAAATATATACTATAAAATTTATGATTTATTTCTTACAAACGTAAAGATTGCTGATACCAATATAGTATTTGTACAAATAACTTGGAAGTCTTTAATATTCAGTAGTACTAATTAATTTTTAAATGGTACCAACGTTTTTGTAAAGGTTTGAAGAAAATAATGACATATAGAACATGCAATAATAATTTTATTAATATAAGGAAAATATGCACGACATGTAACGACATTTTTTCTGTACGCAATTATTTGATAAAATGATAACTTCATTTTCAGAATATTTCAATAAATACATCGCTAACTTTATTCTAAGATCGGGAATTAAAATATTTTTTCAGTTACTTGTTTGTTGTAACTGATAATCACACAAATAGCCTATAGCGTCTCTGAGGTCATTGGTGATCCCCACTACAAATAATGTGCTAAGCACAATTATACAACTCCCTTTATCTGCAGTAAAAAAAGTTTAACATCATCATAAATCTTATATCTAACCTTAATCTTTGAGAAATTATTCACGTATTGCGTTTCAGATAGAACAAGGGAAAAGACTTGGTAAATCCTAACCGAAATCCTAACTTAAACTTGTTTTTCATTAGTCTATTTTAATAATTGTAAGTATCCTTTCATAAGATAATAAAAAGTTCTAATATATATATATATATATATATATATATGTATGGCATGATGTACGGCATGACCCACCGATGTGTCGCACTTGTCCATTCCCGTGGGGCGGGGTGACCCATCTGTGGGTCACACTTTACTATTCCGTGGGGCGGCGTAGCTAGCAACGATACTGCCCCGCCATACGAAGCGTAACGTAGTAAGACGCTCCCGCCTCAGGCGGCAGAACGCAGATTTTCGCCCCGGCGTGAACGTGTTAAGCTATATTGAAAAAAATACATCATTGAGCAACATGCATACACACACAAACACGATCAAGCGAGCCGGAAGGAAAAACGATAAAGGGGAGCTTCTTCTATTGATTTTTGGGCTTCCTCGAAAAGATAAGGACAAATAAGAGACCGGCAAGGCTACCGATACCAAACCGATTTCTTAATAACGGACCGCCGACCAGTACACTACGTATCTCTACATATTCTCTTCGTCTTTCACATTATTTCGCATAATTTGTATTCAGTATACTTAGTAGTATACTTTTACAATAGTACTTTTGCTCTCCATCAGTCAATCAATCATATAAAAATAGCATCAAATTCTAATTATCCAAATTATCACTTATATTACGTATAGCAATTATAGTTCAACAGTCACAAGCATATGCTGAATCTACGACATCAGTTCGTGATGCTTTTGTTGCTGAATGTCAAACAAAAAATGGACAAATAATAATTATTATTAGCGTTTATATCTTTTCGAATCAGAAAGTTGACGATATCATCTATTTTATACAACATCATTACCTGTATATAATCGTGATGATGCAATAAAGAAGTCTCAATTACAAAGCCCGTAAGGAGTTGTCCGCACTTTTTTTTTTATTTCGTAGTCTGAAAGCTCGACTGCGTTCCGCGGTTGTACTTTTCTTTTTATTGGCACTGTCACTCCTTGCTGTGAAAGTTTAGCTGCATATTTAGCTTCTTCCGAACTCCAGCTACCTCCAACAAATTTCAGCATTGGTCTTTGGCATCGCAGAAACTGAAGTGTAGAAACAAGTATAATTATTAATTTTTTTAAGAATTAATAATTAATAAAATTTTAAATATTTTTGTAATTTTCATATATGTATCAATTACCAGTTCCATAAATTTGTAAATGCAATTTTTAATTAATCTCGGAATATTTCATGTCTCTAAACTTTAATATTATTCTTTGCGTGTTTAGACGCGTTTCCTCTGAAATTTTCTCTTCGCAATTTTTTTCAGTTTCGTCTTACGTTAGATCAACGCCAAAGATAAAAAAATAGTCTATATAATACTAGTAACAATGAATACAATCGTCAGTTTTTTAGCTTCTTCGTAAATCTGATGAATATTATATTTATATTTGTTAACTCTTCTTTATTTTTACGTATGTTAAAAAACATAAAAAATACATGTTTTCTTTTAGTCTTTGTGCAGACTTTCACTATCTATTTAAAAGACATTTATTACAATTATTTTACTTATTTTTCAGATATGATGTTCCTAACGATCTTCTTAAGTTTAATTCTATTACTATTTGTTTTGCACTGCAAAATAAGATATGGAAGAATTGGAAGAATACTTAACAATCTTCCAGGACCAAAATCATATCCCATAATTGGAAATGTGCTTCATTTAAAGGATTGTAAGCTCTCATAGAAGTAAAACTCTTTTAAATGAATAATTTTCTACCAAATTCTATATTTACATAAGACGAACATTTTGTTTCTATAGCACATTATGTGATTCAAAAAATTTGGGAACTAAATAATAAATATTTTCCTATTTACAAAATCTGGACCCTTATGTATTCTGTAGTATTTCTACTTCATCCAGATGATATTAAGGTAAAATGATTACATGACAGAAGAAGGCTAAATTTTTTCTTCCATTTTCGCTATAATCCTTATACATAAACCAATTGCGAAATTTTGTCAAAAAAAAAAAAAATTTCATTGACAGGTTCTGATGACGAGCACGGAAAATATTGATAAAGAAGGTGCTTATAACTTGTTGAGACCTTGGTTATCCTATGGATTGCTGACTAGTACAGGTGATAGTTCAAGAAAATCATGAAAACTTTACATATTTCTTCATATTTAATGATTTGTATCATTTGTAAGGTAAGAAATGGCAAAAACGGAGGAAAATGTTGACACCCGCATTCCACTTTAAAATTCTGGAACATAGTGTTACTACTTTCAACAAAGAGGCACACTGCCTAGTTGAATCCTTCAAACAAGAAGGACAAGGAGACGCTATTGTTAAAAATTTACAAACATTCATTACGCAACATACACTAAATATAATATGTGGTAAGTCGAGAGCTATCTCTTTATTTGTTGACATTTAAAGAAGAAACATGATTTATGCAAGCTCACTTGTAGAAACTGCTCTCGGTACCTCTTTAAAGGAAAAAAAAGAAATTGGATCTAAGTATCGTGAAGCTGTTCACACTTTCGGAAAAATTGCTATATACAGGTAATTAATATTTCGGTTACTATAGAGTGTATTAGTCGATTAGGAGAAGGAATGTGATGAAAGGGAAATACTTTTGTTTTGACAGATTATTAAGACCTTGGTACTATATACACTGTATATTTAGACTTTCTTCAGTTGGTCGACTTCACAGAAAAGTATTGAACACATTACATAGTTTTTCAAAAGACGTAAGTTAGTCCCTCAAATCCGCAAAAAACTCAAATTACAATTATATGAATTCTTTAAAATTTTTCAAATTGCTACACTTATTATAGATAATTGCTGAAAGAAAACGATTTCACGAAAAAAGTAATGGAAAATATTTACACCAATTTGAAGAAATGGATAATTTCGACACTTCCTTTCAAAACTCGGAAGAAACAAATACAAGTATTTTATTTATTGTAATATAATAAATGCTTATTTTACGAAAAATTATTGTTCATAAATTTATTTCACAGATTCGATACATAAAAAGAGACTCTTTATGCTCGATCTACTCATAGACGCTTCTCTAAATGGTAATCAAATTGATGACGAAGGAATTCAAGAGGAAGTAGATACTTTTATGTTTGAGGTAAGCTTCATTATTTAATTTAAATAATAAGAGATAATATTAGAAAATAATAACTAAAAAGGTTAATTTCTGTTTTATTAATTATATTGTACTTATTTCCTATCCTTATAAATTGTTCTCATTACATGCAGGTATTTTAAGGCAACATATAACGCTTTGAAAAACTCTTAGGGTATTTGTGTTGGATTGTTATCAAACAGCTCTTCTAGCGAAACTTCTTCCAAATCACCGTTTCAAAAACATTTGTAAAAAACTCTATCTGCTATTTTTCTAAATATTTTCATTTACAAAAGATTCAATTATTAAACGATGCGTTTTAATTGTGATTTTGTTGAGGTAAAACTATTGAAAAAACACATTTCTGAAGAATAACTTATCTCGTTTCATTTTCAATCGATTGCAAAATCTCTGATGGGTCAAGGGAACATTTATGTGTTAGGATTAGGTCCTTTTGGAGAATGTTTAAACTACAAGAAACATTAAACGTTATCGTTGAAACATTCCTTCCTTAGAATCGGTACCTTAAAGTAGCGAGGAGCAGAAATTTAGTTTGTAACCTAATGTGAGAAATTTTGTTTAGGGTCACGACACAACGGCAATGGCATTAATGTTTGCTTTGAGTCTCTTTGCGAAACACCAAGATGTCCAGGTATTCCTTCCAATTCAATAAATAATTAAAACATTCGTGTAGTATCTGTATTGTGTAATTGATAGAATATTTATTCGTAGCAACGTATAAGGAACGAAGTGAACACAATTATGCTTGAAGATGATTACAATCTGACGATCGCAGATCTTCAAGAATTTTCGTACTTGGATAGGTGTATAAAGGAATCACTCCGTTTATATCCAAGCGTTCATAGTATATTTCGTACTTTAACTCATGATTTGCAACTAAGTATGTAATATAGTTACATTTTACGTGGATTTTAACTTTATCATTCCAATAAAATAATTAATTCATTTTTAGATGATTATTTAGTCCCATCGGGAGCGATATGCGCTGTTCACATATATAGCGTACACAGAAATCCAAGATATTGGCCAGATCCCAATGTTTTCGATCCCGATAGATTTTTACCAGAAAATGTTAAAGGACATTATCCTTACTCATATATTCCATTCAGCGCAGGCCCAAGAAATTGTATTGGTAAATGTCGTAAGTACTGCTAACAAATGTAACTTCCTATTTACGTGTTTATTTTATTATAGGTCAAAAATATGCAATGTTAGAGCTTAAACTGATAGTAGCTCATATAGTTCGAAATTTCTACTTGGAACCAGTCGATAACATTGATGATGTTGAAATAGCAACAGGTTTAACTTTAAACTCTATCAAACCACTTCGAGTAAAATTTATTCCCGTTAAGTAATTATAATTTTGCATTATATTTTCCCTAAAATCATGTATTTATATTGGAACACAACTATAGATAATCTAATTGCGATTGTTAGTTTCTTTTTGTTAAGGTTTTAATATTGTGATAGTTAAAGACATCGTTAAAAAGAATCCTTAGAGAGCAGTTAAAAAATCTGAATTCACACCACGAACGCTAGCTTACTAATATTTTATAATAATTCTATTATTATTTTTAATCGTATAAATTAGTTTGATAATTAATAAATTTTTTAATAATCCTCATGTTTAGTATAATAGTATACACTATTAGATAAAAGTTTAAAATAACAACAAATTTTAAATAAAAATAAACAAGATCTAATTTCTGATAAGGGAGTAATTCTAACAAGGGAACTATTTTTAAATTTTGTATTCTTTTTTAAGAAACTGCGATATTTAGTTTTTCGTGTGTTCCTAACTTAATACTTGTTGATGATTTTTGTAGAAATTGTTCGATAACAAGATTCATCTTAAACACAAAAAGAACTTGCTGTTACATTAGAAGTCACTCAGCAAGCAGTCTCACATCGTTTAAAATCGTTAGGAATGATTCATAAACAAGGTAATTGGGTTCCATACGAATTAAAGCTGAGAGATGTTGAACGCCGATTATTCGTGAGTGAAATGCTGCTAGCTAGGCACAAAAAAAAATGTTTTTTACATCGAATCGTCACTGGTGATGAAAGGTGGATACATTATGATAATCCAAAAAGAAGAAAATCATGGGGATTACCAAGCCATGCGTCAACATCAACAGCAAAACCGAATATTCACGGAAAAAAACTTATGCTGTGTATTTGGTGGGATCAGCTGGGGTGTGGTATATTACGACTTGCTTAATCCAAGCGAAACAATCACTGGAACTTAAGAAGAGTAGTCACACTATTCTTCTTCTTTCCCACGAAAGAGTGATATTTACTTTGACGTAAGAGAAGTTATGTCATAGAGGTTAAAGTCCGATAAAGTCATGGTCAATGACAGTCTTTACTCTCTGGCATATCTTCGGTCTTATAGTTTCAATAAAAATAAAATGTAAAATCTTTGTCTGTTAATAATATTCGCAAGCACGTGTGTGAATAATGAAAACTTGATGCGCTAGCTGTTTTAAATTACAAGCTAACGAAAATAATAACAATTCTTTTTACAAGTAAGTACATAACCTTAAATTATGTCTATTTCTTTGCGTAGATAAAGATTTGTTGTACATATTATATCAATAGTTGAAATCAAAGTTAAAGAAAGAAAGAAATTATTATATTTATAATATTAGTTAATTTTTATAAGTCTGTAGCTACTTTTTCTTGTAGGTTCCCACAAGATGAAACTCTCCGAAAGGTATGGTGTAATACAAATTTTTCATCTGCTAAAACATTAGTCCACTATAGTCAACATTTTTCGAAGTAGCATGTAGATATTATTTTCATGTAGATTTATATTCACCAAGGATAGTAATTAGAAAGTGTTATCTAGCATTGAATTCTAGTACACTAAAAGACAAAAGATAAAGGCATAAAAAGACCTCAAAAGTTTGGTTTCCAAATTGTAGAATAACAAATTTAATATCAAATTAATCTTATCAGTAAGCCTATCGTTTCTTATCTGAGCTGTGTTTATAAACATTACGTGAATTACGTGAATTTCATTGTATCTCTGGTCAATCCCATGGGTTTGACAATAATTCGAAAATACCCGAATTAATTCGTAAACGGAAAAGAATAAAAGGAAAAAAATAGAGAAAGTAATAAAATAATGTAGGATGTTTAAATTATAAAAAATAGTGAGGAGTGCGATCAGAAGTAACAATTTATTAATATAACACTAAAACTTGATTATACCGTAGCTGAACTTACACTGAACTCGGTTCGAACTCAAACGCCTCTCTTTTATACTCCTCTTATCGCTCTAGAAACCCCTCGATCCCTCTCGAACATTCATCTATTTATCCACGAGAAACATCGAGTGGTTTCCATGCGACGAAACATGAAACGCATTTCGCACGTGGTATCGCCCAAACAAACGAATGCCGGAAAGAGAAAGTTCCTTTTCTTTATTTCCTATCCTTCAATAATAATAGACATATTTAAAAGGAAAAAAAAAGTTCTTTTACATAATTAATATCTATAGGCGACATACTTCTTGCCTGCAAGAAATATCTTCATAGTTTTTATTTTTTAGCTTCAACATATTGTCTAATTCAGTTATTTTATTCGCCATCCTTTGATTATTCTCTTCTAATTTTTCAATTGTTTTAGTTTGCTCTGAAAGACTGCATTGAGCTCGATCGAGTTGTTCTTGCATCTCGTTTATTTTGTCTTCATATTCTACCATTGTTTCTTCGTGTTCTTTAATTTGAATGTTCTTTTCTCGAACATCATTTGTGATAGTAATATATTCTTCTTTTGCTTCGTTCAATAAAGTTTTAAGTTTCTAAAATATTATTTATAATAGGATATTATAAATATCTAATGTATTGTTTATTTTAATTACAAAATGTTAAACTAATTAATTACCTTTACGTGATCTTTCTTAAAAGATAATTGTGACTTTATCTCTTCTATAATATTTTGTTTTTTCTTCGTGACACAGATCTTTCTGAATAGCATCCAATAAACATTTTGTTTGTTTTAATTCTTCCTTTAATAAGCTCAATTCAAATTCAGTTTTATGTTTTTCTACGCTCAAAATTTTATTATTTTTTTTTAATGCATTATTAGTATTTTCCATATACACTAATTTGGTAGTTAAATGAGAAATTTCACATTTCAACTCTTTAATATCTTTTGAATTTTTACTGTTATTATCTTCATCTTCATTTTCATCATTATCCTCGTCAGATAAACAAGATCGTATCCTCTTTCGACTATTTAACTTAATTTTTTGTTTATAGAATTCTTCAACTTGTTTAATTGACCATTGCAAAGTATCTTCTTGCTGTTCTTCAACATCTCTTATACGAGATCTAGATATGAGTACGATGGTAATTTACATAACAGTGATATGAAAAAATGTAGTACTATATACATATAAATACATACTTCAAATTATTTTCAAGCTTCTTTATGGCGGTAGTATATATGTCTACCATTTCTTGTCGAATTTCAAAGTCACGAGTTAAAGCCATATTTTTTAGATTCGTTATCTCCTTTCTTAATTGTTTATTTACTAGTAACAAATCTTCATATTCTTCAGAAGAGATTAACTTTATTTCATCCATTTCTATCTTTGTATCTACATTTGTATTTTAACCAATCTATTAAAAATCCAATGATACTTATCTCTAAAAAAAAAGTTATTTATAATTGATAATGCATATTATCTTATCACCTGTATTTTCTAAAACCATAGCGTCCCAATTTGTTACACTTTGTATACTTTTCTGAACCATTTTAGAAAATCTTGAACAATGTGCCTCTCTCGTTTTTTTTATTTTAGGTTCTATGATTATTTTCTTTGCAATTGCTGCAAAATTTAATACATTTTGTGTTTCTACGTAAAGATTTGGCAAAGGATTAATATTAACAATTAAAGCAATATGTTCGCTTCCTGATAATGCTCTTTGAAATAATCTTGTTAATTTTGATTCCCTGAAAGGTCCAATGACAGGTTCAGATTTGAATTTTGATAATTGAGCGTTGTAAATTGATTTCAAACATTTCCCTAAGACCATCAGACTCGTATTGATATTTTGCGCTTCTTTTAATCTGTCACCAATATTTAATGTTTTCTTTAAGCGTTCAGAACCAGCTAAATCACAAAAAGAAAATCTGTTGAAAAAAAAAATGTTGTTGTTGTATCTTATTAAGTTTAAATGAAGTAAAAATATTAAAATACATACATGCTTGTATCCACCGAATCTGTTAGATTTTCAGAATAATACTTCAATAGCTTAATAGTAAATATGCAATGAGATCTCGAACTTCTTGCATTTAAAGCTGTTGCGGCTACTTTTAAATTATATTGACCAGCCATTAAAACTTGATATGCCTCTGCACCAGAGTTAACATAAACAACATTCAAGTCTTTGATAAAAGTTCTTCCATGATTATCAGTTGCTAGTTTTAGTGGTAATTTCTTTTTTGGACAGAAAATAGTCAAAAGATCATAAATAGTTTCGTTATATATTTCAACAAAAGATACCCACACTGAATAATGAGCATTGCTGTATTTGCTAGGTTTTGATTGTGATTCTTCTTGTAATATATTTTGCATTTCCTTATAAGTATTATTATACTGATTTTTATCCAGCGAACTAATACTTAACAATGTAGTTTTAACTTGTAACTCTTGAGCAAGCTCAAGAGAATTAAGAAATTTTGCATCGCAATGATGTATAGGTTTATATGAAGGTATAGATTTTGGAGTGATAATAGAAAATAAGAATCCTAAAGCACGTGGTATGATGCCAGGCGATGTGATTGTTCCATGCAATGTATGTGACTTTCCAGAATTTGTTGTACCTGTAGAAATATGATTTGTTCACATAAAATATATAAATAAATGTTAATAAGAATTTTGAGTATATAGCGCTTACCATAAGTCATTATATTACAACTTTGTCCTGCTAAGAAATCTACCATTTGTTGCTTAATCACTCGATCAAATAATTCCACTTGCGTTATTTCTGGTCCAAATGTTTGAGTGAACGTATATGTTCTACATGCTACATCGTTACTTTTAGCTCTTGCAAAACAACTGTTATTTTCTAAATATGGAAACTTAGTTACCAAAGTAGTGGAATTTGTTATTTTATAAACTTCTTCTTGTTCTGGCAGTAATTTGATTTTTCTTGGAAATGGCTTTAAACGTAAATAGACTTTAATCGTTTTTAAAGACTGAGAATCAAAAAGCGAGCTTTTGATTTCTGCCGGATCAAATTCTTCTGATTCATATACAGAAAGTAAATTTTTCTTTACATCTTTAGATGGACAAGGTCTCTGTCCGTATGCTAAAATACTAGGATCTCTGCCAAATAAATATGACATTGCTTCACGCGTATAACTTTCATTTGATGGTTGTATCGAATCTAATGTATTACTCATCTATAAAAATAAGATATCTTACAATAATAAAACATACTCTGTTTTTATTAAACATTTATATCGTATTTTTTGATTCTACAAAGAATGTACAGTGTGTCTTTTCAAAAAACCATTTCAAATTTATACAATATATAAAAAACATTATACTGATTGTGAATAGAAAAGATCAAGTTTTGATTTACACCAATCTTTCAATATTCCAACGAGCGTTGATCCGAATAAACACAATCTCTCCTCTTCTCTTTATATCTATCTACGTATCCCTAATATTTCCTCGGTTAAAGTTTATACGATATATTTATTATATTTAAGTCCAAAACATGAAGTAGGTACGTCGAAAAACAGCAGCAGCAGCATGTAGAGGTGTAAATGGTAGAAAAAAGCGATTGTTAATGAAGGAAATATTCAACGGCAGCGGTGATAGCATCGGGAGAAATTCAAGTAACGAACAAACGCGAGTGTAAACGAAAATATTTCAAAATTTTAAGAGCTTTTGTCCTAATCCTATTAACAATAAGTAGAATGTAAACAGCATAATAAAGATTTCTTACAAGTTTTATTTGAATGTATGTGTGCTTATTTGCACGCACGTCTTTCATTGAAATGTTCTTTGTTTTTTCTTTCAATTTACAACCGTAAATACGTTAAAATTTTAAAGACGAGATTATTTCGATTTCTTCCTTACGTACGAATGATTAATTTTCTTTTAATTCTAATTGAAATAGCCCACACACATGTTCAATATTATTGAATAATATCTTTATTATATTATGCGTGATTATTTATTATTTACTATAATAGATATATTATATTATAATCTTAATAAATTATAGAAATAAAATAGATTTAATATCTTCCAGTCTAAAAAAAGGAGAGATAGTATAAGAATATTATGTTATAATATAATATAGGTATAATATATATGTATTGTGTTTACTAATATATATAATAATAATACAAATTATATTACATATGTATGAAATTAATAATTAATTTATAATTTTTGTTTATAATATATAATGTTGATTGATGATATTCATCGAGTATGGGCCGTCTTTAATAGTATTTCGTTGAAATGATATTATATACTGGATTATATAAAATATTTGTGATGATTTTAGCCGATCGAACGTAAGCGTACGTGTCGATGTATTTTACGTGCATTATGAATTAATTGAAGTTTTCCGTGTATACTTCATGTATATATTTCACTGTATGCTCACGCAACAGTTAAAAAATGTTTTGAATTGTTCATCCTCACTCTACTAACCTTCTCCTCTTTCTTTCCACCATTCGGGATGGAACGTAATTCTTTATAATAATTCAAATGTGATAAAAAATTAAATTTTTACGTGACAAACATTTACGAATTGGCATTACAAATCGTTTTGAAATTTCATTTTCCTTCTGTATGTACCGCATATATATACTTCCGTATATATGTATACCATATACACATTTCATTCGTAAATACATTCTACATTATATTCGCTGGCTGATGTGGATATAAAAATAGTAGATGTAATTGTGACAAATTTCTGTCGGAAAATTATCGATTTTCAATCGATATCCTTCTTTCCGTATAGTTCATTGATCAAGTAGTTAAAACGAATAAATAAAGGTAACCCCCGAAGAACACGATTATTTTGTTCCGTGTTCTTTGAAACCGTGTTGTTCGAGACTACGAAAAACGGGATTCCGTTTCAAGTGTAAAAATAAAAACAGCGTTACGTTTAAAATTTTCTTCTGTTAAATATAAAAAACTAAAAATTTTTATATTGTTTGAATTCATATTGGTAAAATCTTCTAAGAAATCTTGTATTACTTAATTAAAATTAATCTTTTAATTAGTTTTGAAAAAACGTTTTATCTTAAATTCTTAATATCAAAATAAAAGTTTCGTATCCATCTACGATACTATATAAAATATTTATTATCTAATCCCTATGCAAGACTTAAATAACAATAAACGCTTTATTGTTGATAAAAATTTTTAAATAACATACTTACTTATACATTTGTAAGTAATGTGTATGTAATGTGTATTTATTTAACACGTTCACGCCGGCGGCATATTTCTTGTTTCTTTCCCATAGGACGGCTATAATTAAAGTTTTTCTCTCCATCGGACGGCAGCTAATCCAGAGCGTAAAATGAAATTTAATAAAAAAAAGATTGTTTTCAATGAATATACGTTAAATTTTCATTATTCTGATTTTCAACTATATGGAAATTATTTCTACTTACTTAAGGATCTAAATATTTGTTGTTACGCATCGTTTAATAGCACAAACAAATGCGTACCACCGGAGGTACGCGCCGGCGTGTAAATGTGTCAACATGTTAAATTAATATTGAATAGAATTGAGAAGTAGAAGATGTGATTTTTCAAATTTCGCGATGAAAGTTATAATTCCCTTATAATTCTGAAGAATTTTGCCTTTGATCAATAAGTCTCTGCTTTATCAAATAAATGACATATATGGAAATAATTTTTTATATCAAATAATATATGTATTTTATTCTTTTTTAAAAGAATTACTCGAAAATCGAGTAGTTTGAAACCGTGTAATTCGGGAAAAGATATTCGTGTTCTTCAAGTACCGTGTTTTTTGGGGATTACCTGTATTTACTATAAACGTTTACGCTTACACATTACAATAATAAAAGCTCAGCCAGATGGCAACTCGTATTATTGCATGGTTTAATATCAATTACAATCGGTGTAACATTGTTTTCGTCCATTACCCAGGAAAACCTGAGATGGATGACGTAATTCCAAGATCCTGTGGTAGAATTCTACCACTTCTCAGCAAATTATGAACCATCTAGTGTATCTTTTAAAATCTTTTCGGACAATTTCGAATTTTGTTCCGACTTCATTACTCGAGTATGTATTCCAGAATAGAAAGAGATTTTACGTTACTCCAAACTATGTCTGGAATGGAGTTATGGCTTTTTCTGAGAAGACTGTCTCAAGAACTCGTCATTCGGCGTATCTCTGTACACTTAATAAGCTCAGAGCAAC
Source organism: Polistes fuscatus (assembly GCF_010416935.1). NCBI lineage: Eukaryota > Metazoa > Arthropoda > Insecta > Hymenoptera > Vespidae > Polistes > Polistes fuscatus. Next base: position 41,681 of record NW_025113124.1, on the reverse strand, counting down.
TTTGAATTGATTTTATAGATTGACCGAAATTTATGTTGAGGACATTGCTTACACATTTTGAATTTGGTGATTTTCAGAATTCAAAGTATTCGGAACATATCTGTCATCTACGAAAAAGATGCACTGATTAGATTGTTGACATTCAATAGTTTAATTACGTTTGTTATTGTTGAAAGTTGGACAATTATACGCATCAGTAGGATGTTCTCATGCGTGTGTATGAATGTTCATACGAATATGCGTGAGGGAATGAAAGTTAGTAGCAGACTAGAAGAAAGTAGTAGTCGTTTTTTTCTGCGGTAGAACATGTGCCCCTGTATGTAGATTATTCCGTTGATATGCTATGTGTTATGACTTGTGTTTACTTTTATCTTTTGTAGTTGAATAAACGGTTAATTTTTTTATTACCTATTTTCTTTCTATTTTATTGCTCCTAACGTCAAACTCCCACCATTTATGTATTTATTCATTAATTTAATAATAAACGTTCTAATTTTATGTATATTTTCTGTCTTATAAATCTTTACATTGCAATATTGTTTTTTATAATTTTATTGTTTAGTTCTAAAAATTTATAGGCTTGATCTCAAACATTTCTTTTGAAGTAGTCTAATATACTCTACGTGAAGTTTGAGGATCAATAGCTATAATTTTTAATTGGCCTAATAAATGCTTGATAGCATAGTATTTTTATAAGTTTGTTAAGGTAATTGTATTTAAAAAGATTGATACACATTTTCAAGACAATATGTGATATCGAAAGTTAAGTTTATTATCGAAATAAATGCCTAGATATTTTACAATTTTTTTATGTGTGATATTGATTCCGGAGTCATCTTTCTTTTCATTCAAAGCAACGTTTTCCAATTTTGATTTACATTTTGGTAACAAGTAGATATTAATGGTGTGAATAGTATGTTCTCATATATTTGCCTTGGTTTTTTTTTAGTTTCCAGATATAGTAAAATTCATAAATCTTGTTATATAAATTTGGAAGGTTAGACTTTTTACATTTGTAAACATTATCGTTTAAGTCACTGGGCTACTTGGAAGATGACGGAACTTATAAAAATATAAACAGACCAACAAAACGTTAAAGGCTTTTTCTCAGAATTGGCTAGCCATTGGCCGGATTTATGTTAATGGGAGGAATACTCTGATGATATACTACTGATATATCAAGTTACATTCTCAAACTGTATTTTCCAAGTGTTGATACCTCCTTGCAAGAAGGAAAATATTGATTTTTTTTGTCGACAGAAATTATTACTAGCTATTTATAAAAATATGTTACAAATGGTTTCGGATCGATATTCGAAGCATAATAATGAAGCTGACTTGAACGGAGCTATTTCTTATGTTTCATCAGATTAAAAAATGAAAATGCGTTTTTATTCAATGCGTGGTTATTTGAAACTCGCTTAAATCGAAATTAAGAGATAATCTTTTAATATACATCATGTTTAAAAGTACGCAAGATATTTTTAAAGTGTTTAAAAATTATTCTTTTCATTGAAACTCATGTAATAATATTATGATCTATAAGATATCTTTCTCTTCAAATAAACATAGTTTTTAGAAATACTTATATTCCCTAAACCAGCCAATTATTATCATAGTTTCTTATAAATTGATCGTGACAAAATTTCCTTTTTTTGTTACAAAAAAAATTATTTTACAAAAAGGATGCATACGAAAATTTTCCTTAATTAAAAAAATATATAATTTAAGACAATTATTTTAAAATCGTTATTATACTTAAAAAAAATGTATAATATTTATTTTTGCTCCTAAATAAATTATTCTTAAAAGTATATATTTTCTTTCTTTTGTAAAAAGAATTATTCATTATTCCTTTAAAAATTCCTAGAACTTTATATTAGTTTAAAGCCTTAAGGCTCGCGTTACTTCTCAAGAATACTTAACAGAAAAAATGGAGTTATATTGATATGGTAAATTATTCTTCTTAAAAACACTGGGACATACATATACGTACGCTGACTTTTCTGTTATATTAAAATTTTTTAATGGAAAAAAAGGTTTCAATTATTTTCGTATATGATAAGATAAGATAAGGGTAGAGCACTACTATTACCGATATAGTGCTTAGCTGACCTGCCACTAGAGTGAGCATTAAAAAGTTGGCATAGAACCTCAACAATTAAAAAAAATGAGTAAGTGTATATAATTGCTAGCTATTTGATAAATCAAAATCTTTAATTGCTAACTTTATTAATTAATTATTTAATTAGTTAATAATATTTACATACGTGGAAACGTCATAAGTGGGAGATTTTTTCAAAATGCGTTAGTGCCTTGAATTTGTAGTGGCGCATGCGTATAACATATCTCTCACTCATGACGTTTCTACATTTCTAATTATTAATAACTAATTAAATATTTAATTATTAAAGTTAGCAATTATGGATTTCGAATTTACAGGTAGCTAGCAATTAAATTCACTTATTTACTTCTTTGAATTGTTGAAGTTATATGTTGAAGTTCTTTTTAATGCTCATTGTGACTCGTGTAATTGATGATTACACGATTGTAGGCTGAGAAGGCGCCGTACAAACAATGGGTCTTGCGATCCATGGAAAAGATGTGGTTGTAGTACTTTGTGAAGGTGATATAAATGGGGCAGATGTTGTTGAAGTCGTACTTGTTACATTTGAAACACGACACGAGGAAAGTAGATTAGATGTTTCTATTTGGAAAATTGTAGCTCGGATCCAACCTATATAGCTGTAATTAAAGTACTCGATATCCAATTTGCCGTTTACAAAGATTAGTTCTGGACTTGGAAATATACCACATGCTAAAAAATTGATTAAAGTAGAAATAATTATGCCTAATTTGAAAAAATGTTACTAATTTTATATTTAACTGCTATTACTTTTCAACGATATTCTAGTATATAATACTTATTGTTAGTGTAATATAATATTTCCAAAAAGCAATTTACAATTATCTACCTTAAGAATTACACGATTAATGGGATTAACTAAAAATTGTTTCAACCGAAAAAATTATTTAAATTTTAAAAAATTAAAAGCGATGAAAAAAGCTGGCTAAATTTAACTTTAGCGACTAGTAATGAATTAAAATTGAGTAGATATGTATCAATTGATAGTGCAGAGTATATGCAAATAAAGCTAACGTAAAATGTTGCTCAGATATGATTTACGAAAATATTTTTATTATGTATTAAAATAAAATTATATATAAAGAATATTTTATAAAATAAATAAATTATTAGGAAAAAAAATTATATTATCGAAATATGTTATATTTGGTTTCATCTTGACGATATTTCTAATAAAAATAGAAAAAAAAAAGAAGAATGTCAACAGCACACGGTGTTCCCAAGCGGTCACCCATCCAAGTACTAACCGTGCCCAGCGATGCTTGACTTTAGTGATCGGACGAGAACTAGTACTTTCATCGCGGTATGGCCGTTGACGAGAACAACACATCTATTAATTGCTCTTAACCATTGAATTCGTAGCACTACTATGGAAAAAACAAAAGAAAACACTACAAGACGCCTGATACGTACGAATCTCAAAAAACACGATTTATCGGAAATTTTCGATCGATCTGGTAAAAAGATCTGACACAATTAATAAGGCAGGAGAGGTTGTAAAGAATCGTTCGGTAAGTGGTTTCGTGTAGAAAAAAAAATTATATTATCGAAATATGTTATATTTGGTTTCATCTTGACGATATTTCTAATAAAAATAGAAAAAAAAAAGAAGAATGTCAACAGCACACGGTGTTCCCAAGCGGTCACCCATCCAAGTACTAACCGTGCCCAGCGATGCTTGACTTTAGTGATCGGACGAGAACTAGTACTTTCATCGCGGTATGGCCGTTGACGATAGTTTTTGCGGTCGATTACATTTTCGGCCGATTAAGGTTGCATAGTCTACGCTATATTCGCGAATGTATTAGGCACGGTATAGGTACATGAAAATTACCTTCTACATTAATTATCTTAGAAAAATGTTATATTTTCATAGTTTATCTATATTTATATTTTTAACAATATAATTTTTTACTTCTTAACTCTGTATTTTGTTTTGTTATTATAATTTACAAAGCATTGTCCATGTTTTAGAAGGACCGTTTACTAATTCTAATCTTATCTTCGTTAAGATGTGTTATTTTACATTTCATACGAATGGATATCAACATTTTAGGAACCTCTTCAAGTACCAATACGGCATTCCTATTTCTTGGATATAACGTAATCTAACATAAACACCGTTGTCGTCGCTTACTCGCAATCCGACCTGTGGACCGAATAGCTGTGGCCGGGAAGGCGCCTTCCGATCGCAAAGTGTGTATAATTTAACATTATTTAGTATTAAATAAATTTTAAACTTTACTTTAACTTTTAAAATAAACTTTAAACATTAATCAGCAATTTTTCGTTCTACTAAATTTTAATGATTTTAAATATATTAGTAATAAGTGGCTTCATTATGAAAATATCATGAAAAAATGTAACTATTAGAGTAGCTAACTCGATTTTTTTGGAAAATGAACTTATGTCACTTTCAAAATAAATAACTTATTTGTACTTTAAAATCGGTAAAATAGTAACTTTACAATGTGTTTTTTAAATTAACGTTATTCACACACGCGATAAGCTTGACGGACACATTTAAATTGTATTTTTCACTCGTGCATAACTAATTGTTTGGTATAAATAGTTGGAAACTCCACTTTAAGTGGAGCAGTCCACTTAACATTTTTTATTCGTTAAAAGTTATAAATGAATGTCTTTTATTTCCGACATTTGTGCCACGTTTAGAAAATTTTAACCCTCGTGCGCTGTAAGCAATCTGCTGTAAGAAACTGGGGATGAACAATAGAAGAGCGTGACAAGTCTGTATTTTCTCCTCTTATTCCCATTTCTCTTCCGTAAGAGAAAACACAACTAACATAACACGCGTAAATGTTAATTCACCAGAGAGATTTACTTGTCTAATAACTTTGCGAAATACTTACACTAAATACATGAAACTAATCAGTGAAAGTGAAAACAAAAACAAAAACGGATCGTAACTTTTCATAATAAATAATAATAAATTCATAATAAATAATAATAAATAGTTATTAAATATTACCCCGATCATCAATGTTCAGAGGCTCCTATGTATTAAAAAGAGATATACATTATTTGGTTTTAATAATAAACTACACTTTGCGTGTATAAATCGTTTTTTTGTTTTTTATAGTAAAATAACGAAGCTATAACAGGGCTGTATCTATAGGCTTCGTGAGTAAAATCATAAATCGTTAAATTCAAACATGTAATTAAACAATACTAATTTAATCTAGACTAGTATATAATAGGCTAGGTATCATTAATATTGTAGTGTCATCTATAATTACAGCATCCTATTAATGATAGATAAACTTTAAAATTTCATTATAAATGCTACTCAGGTTATTTATGTCTGTTTTGTAATTAACTGTGTTGTTATTGATCATGTGGAATATTTCGCTTATATTTCTTTTGAACCAATTGTTTTCTACATCTAAAATTGTTGCTGTGTCAAATTTAAAATTGTGTCCTGTTTCCAAGTGATGTTTAGCTAACGCACTGGTATTAGTTTTTTGTGCATTGATTGGTTTACAATCATTTCTATGTTGATGTATTCCTTTTTTGAGCAGCAATTAGAGAAGGCACTACAATATTGATGATACCTAGACTATTATACACTAGTCTAGATTAAATTAGTATTGGTTAATTACATGTTTAAATTTAACGATTTATGATTTTACTCACGAAGCCTAGATACAGCCCTGATATAGCTTCGTTATTTTACTATAAAAATAAACGATTTATATATGCTAAGTGTAGTTTATTAATAAAACCAAATAATGTATGTCTTTTTAATACATAGGAGGAGACTCTATAAATAATCCGTTATAAATAATGAAATCCTGCACGAACCCAGATTGCGTATCACACAAAATAAACGATTTAATCCCAAATCTGTTATTTTTGGAAGGAATGTACTATTTGAACGACAATCTTCTTTTATAATAGAGTAAACTTTCGTCAATAAATAGATTTTCAAAAGGATGTAATAACATTAGAAAACGGTGTCGGAGCTTATCGTAATTTTCTTTTATTTTATATAATTTGTTTATATCTGCGGTCACATTGTTCGTATATAAATTGTAAGATTTATTTTGAAGTATTTTGGGAATTGTTCGTATTATCATTCTTATCAAGGCTACTGCGATAACTGTTTGCCGTGCCCCGTCAATGAAATTTAGAAAATTTTCAAAGCATAATAATTGAAAATAATCTAAAACTGGTACCAAATAGAGTTAATCGGTGTTTTTATTCCCGAATCCTTGGAATTTAATTTATGAATAGTTGGCCGGAAAAAAAATCATTCGTTAATCGGTGTAATTTCTGTGATATTTTTTCTAGATTCAGATGAAATATCTTCTTCGTATTCGAATGTGCCGGATTTGATTTCTCAAAATCATTTATCATATTTCTATTACTTTTCTTTCGTGTCAAATTTGAATTTATCTCGTCATCCAAATAATTCTTATTTACGTCAATGCGTCTTTTTCTGTTATTTTTCATCATTTTAGGGATGAAATAAAATCTGTTCAGAAATTATTCATTTAAATATAGTTAATCAAGTGACTGAATATGACTCAACTGAATCAACTGAACTGAATAGATTTGAATCAACTTACTAAATTTGAATCAATTTAATTCAACAGAATACGGATCAATTAAATGAATCAGAACATGGATCAAACAATTAAGATGTAGTAGTTTTCACCCGTTACCTATAAATTTGTTCCCATTAACATAAATGGCACCGGTATAACTTTGGAGAAGGGAAAGTTGTAAAAAATTACCATTTTCCAAAACTTCATGAAAGAAATGAAATATTTAACTGTACTGCTATATAAATATCAAGAAAATCGTTGGAAGTTCGTCGGACGGATTCGTAACCGTTGTAAACAAAGTAAATATAATATACCCGGCATTTTCTTGTGTGTATGTGTGTGTGTGTAGGGCGAGGTGTGTGTTGATTGCGGGAGGGGGAGCTCGGTTGCTCGATCTGCTGATACATTCCTCAAAAATACAAATGTTATTATAAAAATACAATGAGGGACAGTTACAGAGAGAAAGAGAGAGAGAGAGAGTGAGAGAGAGAGAGAGAGAGAGAGAGAGTGCCATTAAAAAAAATTTCGTCAAAATACGTCAAGAAAAATGAAAGTTGTACGAAACAAAACTTATGCCTTTTTTATTAAAAGGTAACAAAATTGTCATTTAACAAAATAAGAAATTTTAATGAACCTACTTGTTGCTACGTGGTAGGCTTGAATGACATTTTGACAAAAGCGACGCTATTTCTTCAGAGAAACCGTTCACGTGCTATCTTATTTCACTTATATTACAATTTACAATACTTATATAACAATTTAAATGTCTACGGACAAATTGTAAAGGTTTATGGAATTAATAGAAAAAAAAAATATTGCTGCTTCTAAGGACTAACGGTTCTTGTAAACCTTTTTTCTAATTCCTCATATCAGTGGTTCTCAAATTATTTTGATACAAGACCATCCTCTCCACACTTCGTGTAAAATTTTGTCCCTTTCTCTGGATAGACACAGTAGACGTTTTATTTTTTTTTTTTTAATAACATTATCTTATTTTACTATTTTTTATTGCTACATGACACTTATTGAAGAATATCTATATATTTTTTATTTTAACAAAAATTTCTCTACATTTGGTGACCGGAAAACGTTCTCGCGACCCTCGATTTGCGTACCACTGCGTTAGATCAATAGAAAACATGCGATCTCAAGAACAGCCATAAAATTTCCAAGCTTCGTTAGGAAGGGATGCATGTTATTGTCGATTAGGGTCCAGTTGACGATCTTTGAAAATAACTTTATCAAATAAATACAGTAAGGAACAAAAGTATTCGAACAGTAAATATGTCTAAAAGAAAACGATTTGTATTTTTTGTATTATTAACTGTAATACAATATATATAATTGTGCAAGTAATATATGTGTGTAAGTAATAATATAAATAGTAATAAAGTATAAATATATGTGTGTAAGTAAAATAAATAAACAAAATTTAATTATAGTATTATGTAACTTTCTTTTTCTGTGCTTTCTTATTTCTTTTTTTCGTTATTGTGAAGTAAGCTTAATAAATTTTCTTAAAAATTAAAAGAAAATTCTACAAGACTCCTGATACGTACGAGTCTCGGAAACACGGTTTATATAGATATTTTCGATCGTGAAAAAGTTCAGACACAATTAATATGGTAGGTGAGATGGTAAGGAATCGTTCGGTAAATTGTTTCCTGTAGAAAAAAAAAAATTTATATTATATGTAACGGAGTAATATTAGTTTAGGATAGGATATAGGATAAACTAATCTTAGTTTGTTTTACGATAGAATAGAGAACTTATGGAACTATAGAATTCGTAAGAAAGGGTCCTTTTAAGAGAGGAATATAATATTTATTTCCGATCAAGTATCGTCTGGTGGTCTAGACTGTGGAGATTACGAGAACGCTTTGTACGCACTCCCACTCTAGGGTGTTACGTAGATATGGAAGAAAGACGGTTGATGACCAATAATGGGTCGGAAGGGGGACTAGGACCGCCTTGCGTACCCTTTACCCCTCCGACGGCGGTAGGACCGATGCATAAGAAAGAGAGTTAGTCTTATGATTGCACTGGAGTTATGTATTATGATTAAGTATTAAGAAGTCTTATGGTATTATGTCGAGATATTAAGTGGTCGTATTATGTTGAAGTGTTATGTGTTCCTATTGAGTGATTATTATTTCTTACGTCTTATGTGTTACGTCTTTTATGCTTTATGTTTTCTTACGTTTATGATTATGTTATTTTGAAGCCTTATGTTTAAGTGATTTTATGTATGATTAAATATATGTGTACTCTTAACTATTATTCCTGACAAACTGTTATCTAAATAATAACGTCCTTTAACCCTTGCATCCAGATCAGAAGAAGAACGATCGATCATCAATCGTTCGTTTACATCTAGAAATATGTTATATTTGGTTTCATCTTGACGATATTTCTAATAAAAATAGAAAAAAAAAAGAAGAAAGTCAACAGCACACGGTGTTCCCAAGCGGTCACCCATCCAAGTACTAACCGTGCCCAGCGATGCTTGACTTTAGTGATCGGACGAGAACTAGTACTTTCATCGCGGTATGGCCGTTGACGAGAACAACAGATCTATTAATTGCTCTTAACCATTGAATTCTACTATGGAAAAAACAAAAGAAAATACTACAAGACGCCTGATACGTACGAGTCTCGGAAAACACGGTTTATATGAAATTTTCGATCGATCTGGTAAAAAGATCTGACACAATTAATAAGGCAGGAGAGGTTGTAAAGAATCGTTCGGTAAGTGGTTTCGTGTAGAAAAAAAAATTATATTATCGAAATATGTTATATTTGGTTTCATCTTGACGATATTTCTAACAAAAATAGAAAAAAAAAGAAGAATGTCAACAGCACACGGTGTTCCCAAGCGGTCACCCATCCAAGTACTAACCGTGCCCAGCGATGCTTGACTTTAGTGATCGGACGAGAACTAGTACTTTCATCGCGGTATGGCCGTTGACGATAGTTTTTGCGGTCGATTACATTTTCGGCCGATTAAGGTTGCATAGTCTACGCTATATTCGCGAATGTATTAGGCACGGTATAGGTGCATGAAAATTACCTTCTACATTAATTATCTTAGAAAAATATATTTTCATAGTTTATCTATATTTATATTTTTAACAATATAATTTTTTACTTCTTAACTCTGTATTTTGTTTTGTTATTATAATTTACAAAGCATTGTCCATGTTTTAGAAGGACCGTTTACTAATTCTAATCTTATCTTCGTTAAGATGTGTTATTTTACATTTCATACGAATGGATATCAACATTTTAGGAACCTCTTCAAGTACCAATACGGCATTCCTATTTCTTGGATATAACGTAATCTAACATAAACACCGTTGTCGTCGCTTACTCGCAATCCGACCTGTGGACCGAATAGCTGTGGCCGGGAAGGCGCCTTCCGATCGCACAAAGTGTGTATAATTTAACATTATTTAGTATTAAATAAATTTTAAACTTTACTTTAACTTTTAAAGTAAACTTTAAACATTAATCAGCAATTTTTCGTTCTACTAAATTTTAATAATTTTAAATATATTAGTAATAAGTGGCTTCATTATGAAAATATCATGAAAAAATGTAACTATTAGAGTAGCTAACTCGATTTTTTGGAAAATGAACTTATGTCACTTTCAAAATAAATAACTTATTTGTACTTTAAAATCGGTAAAATAGTAACTTTACAATGTGTTTTTTAAATTAACGTTATTCACACACGCGATAAGCTTGACGGACACATTTAAATTGTATTTTTCACTCGTGCATAACTAATTGTTTGGTATAAATAGTTGGAAACTCCACTTTAAGTGGAGCAGTCCACTTAACATTTTTTATTCGTTAAAAGTTATAAATGAATGTCTTTTATTTCCGACATTTGTGCCACGTTTAGAAAATTTTAACCCTCGTGCGCTGTAAGCAATCTGCTGTAAGAAACTGGGGATGAACAATAGAAGAGAGTGACAAGTCTGTATTTTCTCCTCTTATTCCCATTTCTCTTCCGTAAGATAAAACACAACTAACATAACACGCGTAAATGTTAATTCACCAGAGAGATTTACTTGTCTAATAACTTTGCGAAATACATACACTAAATATATGAAACTAATCAGTGAAAGTGAAAACAAAAACAAAAACGGATCGTAACTTTTCATACAATAAAATAAATCTATCATTTTTATTTGTTTTTGAAATATATTTATTGCAATGGATAGAATGGTGCAATTAGTATCACGAGGTCTTCTTATCATTGATAAGTTCAATACGAAATTTACAGACTTTCTTATATGGCAAAATTACATTGAGTATGCAATCGATGAACTCGAATTAACAAATGACCAAAAAGTGCCTTTTTTATTAAATATGTTAGAATCCTCGGCTTATGGCATAATGGTTTTATTTCCTACCGATCCTTTTGAACTAACATACGACCAACTTATATTCATATTAGAGAATTTATACTCAAAATTCAGGAACGAGAGAGTGCAGCTAGGTATCGTTTATATTATCGTGATCAAATCGAAGGTGAAAGCATACGACACTATGGATTTACTTTAAATCAACTAATTCGACAATGCAATTATGAATATATCGATAGTTTTTATTTGGTCAACCGATTTATATATGGGCTAATAAGTTATCGAATACAAAATCATTTATTGACAATACCAAATTTAGATTTCTTCGACGCAATAATGATCGCTTAGTACATTGAACTTTACGAAAATATGTGTGTTTCTTATTCGACAATACGATAGACAAAAGTAAATTATAAAACATCATAAATCAATGAAATACAAATTGGACAAACAAATCTATCGAAGGATTCAGAAGAACTGGTAGTTTTAAACAAATCATTTGTTTTTGAGAAGATAATTTTTTAATCAAATACCAACACAACGTTATAGGAATTTCTACTGTTGCCAGAAGCTCTCATAAATTTAGGGAAATGTTGTTTAACATTCGAAGTAAACAACAGAAAACACGCGACAAGGCTGCGTTTTCTTCTTTTAAGAAAAACCTAGCAATTAATCGTGACATTTTAAAATTCCAATTGTGGATTTTATCTTTGGTATATTAATATGTTAATATTCTAAATAATAGTAAATTACTGGAAATCAAAGACGTTAAATGTTTATTGTTGTTTGGAAAAATAGTGTTCTTATATTTCAAAGCTTTTGAAACAAGAAACTAACCGTGTTTATGTATGCGACATTTCCTAATTACTTTACGTGCCAGTAATTAATATGTCTTTCGTTAAAAAAACATGCAACCACATGTTGAAGGATCAAAAAGAAAACATCATATTAAAGAAGGAAAACATACGATGAAATAAGTAAATTTTTAAATTTACATTATTAACTACGATACATTACATTATTAAAAAATCGAAATCTAAAGGAATTATAAAAAATATAATAAATACAGTTCAGGTCGACCAAAGAAGTTAGCGGAAAGAGAATAAAGAACTTTGATCCATGAAATAAAAAAATCCAAAGATTACTGCTACAAAACTTGCAACAGCAGTTAACCAAAACTTTAAGGAAGGTGTACATCCATAATTATGTAGAAGAGTGCTACGTAAAATGATTATCATGCTAGGGTTCTCAGAAAGAAGTCATACATTAGTGATATTAATAAGAAGAAAAGATTAAAATTCGCCAAAGAATTTATTAGCAATGATGTTTGTTTCTGGAATAAAGTAATATTTTTCATTATTAGTAATATTTTAAATTTCGATTCTCCAAATCCTTTTGTAGCAATCGTTTACAATCGTTACGTTTGTAAGAAATAAATCATTGGAATTATATACACATATATAAACATTGGAATTATTTTCGCTACATTCAATCTGTATCTCAACGACAATTTTTTCTTCTGTTTTAATTAAAGACAGATCAAAAAACAATGTTAACGATGCTGGAATTATCTTTCATTTTAACCTCAGTAATATATTCTTGATCACTACTATTTAAAATATTTCATGACGATTATTTTAAATATCGAAACGCGTTCAAACATTAATTTTTAATTTAATATAATTTTTTAATTACTGCGTAAAAAAACAATACAATCTTGTTATAAAACATGTGTATGATCTTTCGATTAATGTAAACAAAATTTGTCATTCAAAAGCATCTTCGTTGGATCATCGCATACTACCATTTGCTCGATGCATTTTTAAAAACAGCTAACGAGTTCGACTTCTCCTTTTTTATTTTATTTTTTTTTTTTGAGTCAATTAGATCAAATCAGTCAAATTTATAATTAGAAGCAAGTTCATATCTCTTTTTATTAATTTTTGATCTTACATTTGTTTACAGATAGAACGAGTCTCGCCTGCGTTACAACAGCAACTGTTGCTGTCGCTACAGTAGTTTTCATCCTTTGGTGGTGGCGGAACCGTAAACAGAAGTATCAACTACCTTCGAAATGGAGGAAAGTAGGTGAACTTAGCGATCTCGTTACATATCCGGTAAAATCATTGGGTCCAATTAGATACACGACGATGGAGTGTACTGTATTGGGTCTCAAAGTTGGGGGTGGTTACGTGATCGGACATTATTGGTTATTGATATTAATGGACGCTTTGTCACTGCTAACAATTTCCAAAAATGATGCAGGTAATAAAATTTTGTAAATAATTCTGTTTATTAATCTTCAGTAATATCATTAATGTTGAATAGTTTAAGAAATAAAAAAAATATCTAATTTAATTATAAATTATTATTTAAAATATGTATAAGGTAAAAGATCCTATAGCGGAACGACGAAGGGCATGTGACAGTTTATATTATTTAAGAAATATTTATTCAGCCCGTAGAATGAATTAATTTTAATTCATAGTTTAGAACAAATATTCAGATATACGATAAAAATTAAAAATAAGCTTATCCAAAGTTTAATAATTAAAAAAAATGTTTTTCGAACCAGCTTAAAAGACTCAGTACCGGAACGCTAAAAATGACTAGCCCTAATAGCGGAATATGATTGGCCCAATACCGGAACAGTGAATGATAAAAGTTTCTCCAAATGAAAAAATTATGCTTTATCTAAATTATAATTAAGTCAATGAATAGTTGAAAAATTGAAGTTATTAATAATAGTATTTTATTATAAAAGATATAATTTTAATTATGAAGGACATAATTTTTATATTGAAAACGAAACATAAAACATTTAAAAATTGCAAATTAAACGAGTAAATCATAAATAATAATAATAAAAAAAATATATATTTTCGACTTGATAATAAATGTAAACACAAGATTTTGAGGTGAAACTTTATAAATTATTAGTTTAGAGCAAAATATTAAATACACAAATTTTTTTTTATTTTCAAAACTGAAGTTTATGTACTTACTGTATTACTTATTCAATCACAAATAATTTTTGTATTGCACTAGACCTTGCACTTTAACAAAATACATTGCATATGTCAGTTGATATTAACAAAATATCAACATGGCAGACTGTTCCGGTATGGGGTCGGGCCAATTTCGAGTGTACCGATAGACGAACAGCAAAAATTAATAATTTTAATGAATTTTTTTCATATTAACACTTAAGACTGTGAATTCTAAATACCTCTGCGGACACATAAAAAAAAAAAAACTTTTGAAAAAGTTGCTTTTTACATTTTTTACGAGCTTAAGACTACGGACTGCTTTCTTAGCAAATTCCTTAAGGAATCGAGTTAAGTCATCGAATTAAATTTGGTCCTACAATTTTTATTTTTTTTTTAATGTTATTGATGGACTTGTAAATTTTACTTATATTCTATTTCATGCCCAAACCATTAAAATTTCGAAAAAATAAAAATTCTTAAAATTCCATATCATATTCAATAAGATATAATATAATAATCCTGAAATCGTTCCGGTACTGGGTCTCGTTCCGCTATAGGGTCTTTTACCTTATTAAATAATAGAATTAAAAAAAAAAAATTCATGTAAATTATTAACAGATATCACCAAGCGTTTCGGATTCAATTTTAACCCTAAATGCTCCTGGCATGACGTCGGTTTCGATAGATCTCGCACGTATTCCTGGAAAAAGTTTTCAAACCGCAGTATGGGGTCAAACAGTACCGGCTTGCGATTGCGGAGAAGAAGCAGCCAGATGGTTGTCGCGTTTTCTTCTTCAAGAAGACGTCGGTTTTCGTTTGGTCCATTATCCGTTAGATCGACCAGTGAGAAAAATACGAAACAAGGTCTTCCCTTTGATCGAAAACGCTGATAGCGTGAGTATTTACAAAAGGTTTTTTTCTTCTTTTTTATTTTCCTAGAATCAGTTGACCTTCATTACGACGATGACAACTACGAAAACATTTAACTGGAACGCGTGGAATTGCTTTCGTCAAATTTTCATACTTTTTCCATCAATTGTACTTTGTCATCTTGAGCTACTGTATTTCTCGCAAAATACAGTGTATCTTTTAAACATACTCAACGTATGTTGTTTTATCTGCTTACGAAGAATGCACGTGAAGTCATATATACGAATAATTGTTATTATTATGAATTTTATTGCTATTATTGTAACCGTATATTACTCATCTAGTACATTAAAAATCGCGTTATGTGAATTGTGGTTATTGTTTTCATCGAACGTACAAATAATTTTGTTCACATTTATTTATAATTTATCGAACGTTTCTTTTTTTTTAACAGGGTGCTTATCCCGACGAGACCAGCTATCATCTTATAAATGAGTCGTCGATAACGGATTTAAATTCTCGATTGAAAGAATCGATAACTTCGTCGAATTTTCGACCGAATTTTGTTGTGAAAAATGCAAACGTTTACGAAGAAGATAGTTGGGATTGGATTAAGATCGGAGACGTTGTTTTTAGAAACATTAGACCTTGTACTAGATGTAATTTAACTACGATTGATCCTGAAACCGGTACTAAAAATTCCAAGGTCGAACCTTTAAATACTTTAAAAAGGTATAATAATTATTTTCTTTACACAATTTTAATTTTTGTAATTAATTGCAAAATTGATTAGCTCGACGATGTTTAATTTATTTTAATCATTTTTCTTCGAGAACATTTTAATGTAGTTCTCATAAATAATATAGGATTTATCAATAATTTATGAGTGAATAATTTATTTCAAATATTCTAATTGATTACTTTTTTTTTTTTACAGCTATAGGCAAATTGTTGATCCAAAAATTCGTCCCCTTATCGGTGAGGCTCCAGTTATGGGAATTCATCTTGCTTTGAGAGGGCCAAGTGGTATCATACGTTTAGGTGATCCAGTTTACGTAGATGTTCCGTAGGAAGAAAAAACGCCTGTAGACACACCGATGGGTTTCTTACGAGGATGAGATTATTTGCAACGAAGAAAATTTTCTTGTAGGAAACCATAACTCGTGACGTGATCAAATTAGAAGAAATCGAAAAAAGTAATCTTCCTCGTGTTTCCCTTATAATTTAACATTTTATTTCGGAAGAAAAAGAAGAAGTAGGTTTAATAAGAATTTTATTCGAAGTAATATTTCGGTATAATGATTGTTTATAAGGATTTACTATAATCGGATTGTACGTAGTAACATACGTATGTAAAATAATTGTCTGTTAATTAGAGTATAACTCATTTTGTTGTAATCTATTTGATTACAACAAAAACAGATCTGACAAAATCAGATCTTTCATCGTTACGAGTATAATCGCACGATTAGCGAGTTATATTTTTGTAAAAATTGTATTACAATAATATAATTTAATTTTGGATATGTATAAAGTTTAATTACAATTTCTAATACACATTCGCACAATGCAGTTTTTACAACGTTTTAATTTCTAATCTACTTGCTATTAAAATTTTACTTAATGATTCAATAATCCAATAACCTAATAGTCTACACATTCTCATCTCTACGCTTTACTATTCTCATCTCTAAATCCTAAATACATGGGAAAATATCAGAAAACAAGTATTTTTTGGAGGACGTTTAACCAGTGGTATGTATTTAGTAAACTTCGTAAGGTATATATAGAAAACAATAATATTTTTTAAAAAGATATGTTGATTTTGAGTTACGTAATGAGATATACGTAAATATTAAGTACTTTCTCTACACCACCTTTCATTCAATCAATGTTTGTAAGTCAATAAAAAATAATATACATATAATGAACAAAACATTCATATATCTATTGTTAAAGTATATTTAAAACGCGCGCATCAATCATTCCTGAACTTTCGAAATTTTAATGGAATCCGTTTTAGTCAAGTTTAACCCGTACGGCAGCATTATATCAAGATCGCTTGGCGTAAAAATGTTGATATTGAACAAAATAAAAATGACAAGCTGAGAGAACAAAGATGAGTTCAATTAAAAAATATATTTCTTGAGGTATAATGACCAATTAAAAAATTAATTGAAATGACGTTGGCTTCGTTGCATAGGAAAAAAGAAAGATATATAAGAAAGGTAGGTATATTATTTTCAATCATTTCAACAAAAAAATACTAAAAGAAAAAAGAAGTAGTAATATAATAATATTTTTACCTGTGCAAATAATTTCATGGTTTTTGATAATTTCGCGCTCATCAAAGTGATCAAAACATAAACTTGATGGTTTTAATGATTTAAAAGTTGCATCAATTCCTCATTCCCAGATAATTCGGGGTTTTTCATTTTTTGGAAATGTAAGAGTTCACAAAAGGAATACAAAATTTAACCATCGTATTTTTATCCAGTTCGATTATTATTTTATATAGGTTCACACATTCATTCACTCAAAAGCACAACCGAAACATACGATATATTACGCAGCATACTCTATTATATATTATTTTTAAAAGAAATAACACTTAAGGTTCTTCTTGATTTATTCTCAATCGGATTTTTTCACTCGGTTTTGAATAATTTTTAACTTTATAAATGATTCATTTTAAAGAAAATGATTTAAATCAGTTTTATTTCTTATTTTCTCTAAAAACTATTTCAAATTTTTCGCCAAACGATATTAGTAATATGCTGCCATCAAGCGGTAGAACTTGACGATCAGTATCCCCTCTCTTCACTCCATTGTATGCGCACAGCTGGGCCAGCTAACCAGAAGTTTTTTCTTATTCTTATGTCGGACATCCACGAGGATACATCTCGATTAGAAGCGAGATCATTTTATTATTATACTACACATGGGAAAACTCAGCGGATAGAGCTACACATAAAGACCTCTCGTAAGACGAAATAAACGAAAACAAGGCCCCTTTATACGAGCGAAATATAGGCATCATCTGTATCTCCTTATACGAACGATATATAGACACCTCTTATACCTCTGTATATAAGCCAGGTAAGTTGCGAGAAGCGCCGTAACTATCGAGAGGTCAGATACGTGTTCAACGTTGCTAGGACGCTGTTCATTCCTGTATTACTTGTATAATAATCCAGGGTAAGGCTTTTCCCTGATGAATCAATCAAATTTTTCTATTACTATTGGCTCGATTAGGTTTTTTATTTGTTATTCTAATTTAATCCTTATCTTTCTTATCACTAGATTATTACAATTACCAGAAGATTTCACGTTGGAGAAATTTGCGCGGATATATTTTGGCTTCTTCTGTGAGGTGTAAATTCCCGACTCCTAATTTAAGCGAGATTTCATCTGGACGATATTTCTACGCCGAGAACAAAGGATTTCGAGCCATACATATTTTCCGAACATCCACGCCACCCCAGCCTTGCCATTCGCAACGAGAGATTCGTAATTTAAGATAAGTGGATTTAATCCTTCCATGCGCATATCTATACTTACATATATTTAGCGTATTGATGCGCATTTGTACGTGCATTTTGTAGCATATTGTATTCATTTTTCTCGGCTACTCGAACATAAATTGCCGTATTAGAATTTCTGACAGAGCGAGAACATTTTCTTTGTATTGTCTGATTGTGAGTCGAAGCAGGAGGAGGGAGAACGGTCATTTTCGTCTTTCGAAGAGCATTTTGTCTTCCGACATAAAACGGTCATATTTTGGCGATTCAACTGTTTGATATCGATACCTTTGTTGAGCAGGCATCAAAGAATACACGTGACGTATAGTAGGGATAAACGACCCATCCCCACCACTTGCCAACTTCGTAGACGCGTAGACGAAAAACTAGCGCTCTTAAAAGAAATTACGCATCGAACAATTATTATATTCGTAGGTAATAAAGACTACTAAATTCTTAAAAAAAAAACCATTTAACGATATCGCGTAAAATGGATCCTATTAAACGTCTCGGACGGGAACGAAAGGCTTTAAAGATTCGATTAACGTATTTTGAAAATTTAATTAACGAAGGAAAACTAGATGCGGGAGAAATGATACATCGTTACGCGCGACTTACCAAACAAATAGACGGATACGAAAAATCGCATCAGATTGTATTGATAGTGGCCCCGAAGAGGAGGAGTTCAATGACTTAGACATTCTTTTAGATAGATATTACGCGATCGGAACAAAAATTAATGCGAGAGGAACGAAAATTGACGAGAGCGGAACAAAAATTGACGCGAGTGAAACGGACGCAGATAGGACCATCGACGTGCCGAAAATCGACGTGCCGAAATTCGATGGGGATATAAACAAGTGGATCTCTTATAAAAATAGTTTTTTAACTTTAATAGATTCGCGTACCGATATAACCGATATTGAGAAATTGCTGTATCTCAGGGATTCGCTAGTAGGAACACCGCTCGAAAGACTCGAGATGTACGATCTAATCGCGGAGAATTATAAGGTCTCGTGGAACGTGCTCTTAGACACATACGATCGGAAACGTGTGATCTTAGCGCAATCGTTCGACGCGCTAATAAACACCCCGAAACAAGAAAATTCGTCATTCGAAGGATTAACGCGACTATTAGACAATGCCCGTGCACGCATCAACATTATCGATTCTTTTGACATGTCAGCACAAGCTCTGAAAGTCCGCTTGGTCGAACGCACTTTACCGGATGTCATTAGAGAGGAATGGGATAAACGCTTAAACCCAGATGTCTATCCGACCATCGAGCAGCTTTTTGAATTTTTGGAAGAAACCATACTCCGTCTCGCCGCGTCAAAGGGTTCTTCGTCGTCCACGGAAACTGAATTCAGCGGGAAACGCAAGCGTCACGATTCGAGAACGCCATCATCGCGGCATCAAAGGAGTTCACATAAGGCACGTAAGCGTCCTACGAATATGGCACCTAAATGTATACTCTGTAGAAAATACAATCATTTTTTGTACCAATGTCCTCAATTCGAACACATGTCGATACCCTGCAGATGGGAGACGATTAAGAATCTGAAACTGTGTCAAAATTGTTTACGAAAACATGAAGGCCCATGCAGGTCCTCATATTGTCTTATATGCGGTAAATTCCATCATACAGCATTGCACTTTGGCGATAATTATTTCCCTCCTTCTAGCTCAGAGATAGCGACATTTCCGAAGTATGAAATGTTCGCATAAACGTTCGAAACAAATCCCAAATCGACATGACCAACTCTGATATTTAATGTTAATGCTCACTCACTCTGGAGTGTGATGTAGTTCAGATAATGACGTTGAGAACCACTCAAGGAATAGTCAAGTGCGACGCGTTTTACTATTTGTCTCTTGCTGAATAGTTCCTAAATAATTTTGTATTTTGTATGTTAATAACAAACTCTTGACATTTCAAAAAGAAAATTCCCGTTTTTACCTTTGTACGTACAAAACGAATAACTCGCGTGGCCAATGATATAACTTTGTTTTTATTGATAGTAATTTTGTTGTCTCGTTATTGTTTACTTTTTTATTTTTAGTTTTAAACACTTTTATCAAGAATATCTTTAAATATCTAAAAAGAAGAATTTCTTTTAATTTTTATGTTGCGGGCAATGTACGTATTTTGTTATATATATACACGGATATGTATACATTTATAATATTAAAGCGAATCAATTAGTTGTTTATCACGTCCAAAAATATAATTATTAATACATGTGTCTCAAGGAAGTTGGACAGGGTAAGAATTTAGAACGTTATTTCGATCTTATTGAACGTTTTGAATTCTTCAGCAACTCGATCGTTAAAGTTCAGAGTCTCTTATATATTATTACAAAGACATACATTCTTATATTTTTTGAATAATAAAACTATACTTAACATCTACAAATCGTTACATCATAAACTGTTATATTTAAACACGTAATCAAAACAACGTGTTGGACGAAACGTTCAATAAGATCGAATTAACGTTCTAAATTCTTACCCTTTCTAACTTCCCTGCGACACATTTATTAAAACAAATATTCCATAGATTTTTCGGTTATTCTATAGAAAACCTAAAAGGTTACGATCAGTCTATAAAATTATTTCAGGTATGTGTGTTTAAAGCACAAAGTGGAGGAAAAAACAAAATGAACTTAAGCTATTGTATGTAAAAGTCTGTATTCCAAACACTGCCAGTTGAATCACATTTAAAACCCTCTGGGTGACCGTTAAAGGTGCACTTTCTATAGAATACTTATAATAATAAAATGCCCGTAACATTTATAATATATTAACTGTTATAATATTATTGGATGGAAGATTCCAGCTAGTCACCTGTATGCGTGTTACCGTAAGAGATAAGTCGATCGACAATTGAAAGATTTGTGTAGAAGATTTGGGTAATAATTAGTTGTGAACGTGGATGTGTGTGACCAACAGATAAAAAAGAGAACAGAGAGTTAAAAAGTTAAGAGCAAAGACTGATAATATTATACCCTATTATATTGTAATTAATAAAACTGTGTTAATTATAAGAGTAAGTGAACCGGTATTTATTCAGTCCGTATCTTTTTCTTAGGGTTACATAAAATATCTTTCAATAACAAAAACTAAAAAAAAAATATCACGTTATAGAAAAATAATTTCACTTAAAACGAATTCATAGAACGCATAGCCAATTTATCGTGGGAATCTGCTGTAATATGAAAATAATGTTTTGCAATAACATAAAAATAATAAAAAATAAATAAAAAAATATAAATAAAAACTTGCTGTTTTATTATTGCATTTATCGATCATAAAAGTATTGTAAACTCCACACCACATAAGATTTCATAAAACCGTTACTTTCAATAGCGGATAATTCTTAATAATTGTAATAACCCGTTACCATAAGACTCATAAGAAGGGTCATCATAACTAACATAAGAACCGACAAAACTGAACTAACTAACTCCTTCACTCTCCTCTATAACTCTTCTATAACTCCCCGGCCGTATTCCCCGACTGCCCTTTTATACTTTTCCATCGAACAACGGAGCATCGGCTTCCCTCCACGGGTGACACATACAGCCTATGTTCTTCACACTTAATCTTAAGAATATCGATATCCTACAAACATCCGCACGCACTCACACTAGTGCAGGCGCCAACGTGCACGAACCTGCTAAAGACGTTTACAATTATATATATCATGCTTATGTTCATATATAATTGTTATTTGTAAAGATAATAAAGAAGAAAAGGAACGTATGAAATAAATATAATTACTCAGAATTCGAAAGCTGAAAATGCAGATAAATTTAATAAATTTATAACACAATTCTTTTTTTTACACATTTATGACAATAATGCTTTTATAACAATATTAACACGTTGAGCGCCACGTCAGCCATCGATGGCGGCGCGCGTGGCCTGAACGGGATTGCTTTAAAAAAACGCGTGGCGCTCAACGTGTTAAATAATATGTTATCTATTGTTTTGTACTAAAGGAGAATTATTTATTGATGGAGAAAAATATTCAAAAGAGAATATAAGGGATGAAAGGAATACAGTGGTTGTAGCTGTTAGTTGAGCTCATTTTAGTTTAATCAACATTTTTAAGTTTATTAAATAATGTAAATAAAAATATTTGTATTATTTTTCAGAGAAGCGACACTACAGTAAGTAAACTTATTTTCGTATTTTTAATGTTTGCCACGTTTTTTGAAATTAAAGAGCGTATAGCATTTACATCAGGGTTTAAAGAAACCTGTTGAAATTTTGAATTAGTTCTTATGTAACAGTAATTTATTGAATTCAACTGATACTTTTATCTCATATATTTATACATAAATAGAAAATGTTTGCTTCTTCTAATATAAGAAAAATTTCTGGTTGGGTAGTAACAGTTATTCTTTTAAAAAAAAGTTGAAATACTTTTAATACAAATTTACCATTTAATTTACATAAATAAGAATTAAAATCACGACTTGATAATTAATCTATATTTAAATCGTTCTCATTACTTGAACAAATGCTGAGTAAGTAAAAAATAGTTAAAATTTTTAAATTTACTTGAATATATTTTTTATGAAATAAATATTTTTTTTAAATATTTTATTAACAAAATATAAAATTACTGTTTAAATTGAACTTTTATAACAGAATTAAAGAACGCATTTCCTTAAACTATTTTCTTTTGAATTTTTCTTATACTTTCGTTTTTTATATTTTTATGAGTTCAACTTAACTGTTAAATCGTCCACATTTTTATTGTAATCAATCTATCTTAGATTTAACTCTTTTTCATTTTCTTTTTCTAAATTAGAATTATAATCTAAACTATCGATTTTGAAATTATGCGCTGTCTAAGTTTTGTATGGACTTATATGAGCAATACTTTCATATCTGTGATCGCATACTTCACTTAGCTTTTTAACTTTATACGTATAATATGGTCCAAATTCAACAATAACTAAAAGTCCTTTGTTAACAGCTTGAAGTTTGATAAATTGCCCTGTCGTTTCAAGGTTTCTTTTTACGTACACAATATTACATATTATTAATTTAACAGTAGTTATTCATCCTTATTCAAATCGTTCTTTATGTTACACTTCATTCAGTTTTTCCAATAAATCATCAAAATTTAGGGTTGGATAATGAACTAATTTAGTAATATTATATAATATTCTATAATCAACAATAATCCACGTAGTTCCGTCTTTTTTACACACTACAAAAGCCAGATTAAGGGGGTCACTCCGTGTGATGACCGGTTTTTTAAGCATTTTTTAGTAATTTTTCTTGACGACCCCAATAAAAAGATAAGACTTTGAGTTTTTTATGCTATATTTATTAACATTTCAGAAGAGTGTAAAAAAATTTTTAGGCATAAATCTCCATAAGAACATGAGTCGTAATAGTCCGAAGACACCCATCTTCAAAGAAAGGTGTTTGAGTGTCTTATGATTCCGGCTGATTAGTTTATCCGAAATCAAAAACTCTAACGGCATTTTAAGCTGTAAACATTTGGCGATAGAATGAACAACGATTATTAGAAAATATTATAAATTGTATAATACACAACCTTTTGAAAATTAATTTTAAAGTTTCACGATTTTTTTCAATAATTTTGCTTCGATAAAAATAGAAAAGCTAGAAATAATCGAATGACTCTAGATCATCCTAAGATTATAAATATGCCAAATTTACCATTAAAATTTCAAAGCAATCGATAAACCCGATTTTAAAATATCGTGGAGACGAGTTATGAAAAACAGAGTATGCAGAAAAACGCAATTAAATATTCAAGTAGGATTTAATCTATGAAATCTTATAAAAATATTCAACTGCAATACCCGATCCATAGAGAATTCCTTCTTCTTCCACTTAGAAGTCGTTTAAAGCTACTTGCTCTGCGCTTCCTTTACTTTTGTCTTTTATAAAACATAATTCCCACGCCGCTCAAAGCGAGCAATGCGCACTTTATCACAACTTTGCACGCAAGCACGCAATTAGTAGCCGCTTGAGGGTCCCATTGTCGCTAATACTTATACAAACCCTTAAAATCCTTTGATGAAGAAAATTACTATCTATACATGTATACAGTAAAACCTCTTTTTGTGCGGTCTTTTTTTATACGATTTTATTTTTGTGCGATTTGTTTTGTGCGATTTATTTTTATGCGGTATCTAAATCTCAGCAGCGTTGCTACCAGTTTTATTTTTTCTTTCACTGTACATATACATGTGTGGACGAACTCTGATTACATGGTCTCCTTGACGACGATGTATCCGGACTTCGCGACGCTGTTCATCTGATTTTAACAATCTCCTAACAATTATTTAATTTGATTGAAAGCATTTTCACATCTATATTACGCAAATAATTGATGTATTTTCTAAGTGCGACTTTTTTTATACGGTCCCTGTCCGCCGCATAAAAAAAACATCTATTAATTGCTCTTAACCATTGAATTCGTAGCACTACTATGGAAAAAACAAAAGAAAATACTACAAGACGCCTGATACGTACGAGTCTCGGAAAACACGGTTTATATGAAAATTTTCGATCGATCTGGTAAAAAGATCTGACACAATTATTAAGGCAGGAGAGGTTGTAAAGAATCGTTCGGTAAGTGGTTTCGTGTAGAAAAAAGTATTATATTATCGAAATATGGTATATTTGGTTTCATCTTGACGATGTTTCTAATAAGAATAGAAAAAAAAAAGAATAATGTCAACAGCACACGGTGTTCCCAAGCGGTCACCCATCCAAGTACTAACCGTGCCCAGCGATGCTTGACTTTAGTGATCGGACGAGAACTAGTACTTTTTTTATTATTTAAAACGTTTATTTGTTTCTTTTTAAGCCACAGAGTACAATATTGTTTGATTGATTCATAATAAACAAAAGATAAAATAATAATTTTGTTGTTGTTGAGACATAAAGGCCGGTTACGCGGCTCGCAATGTCATGAACAGTCATGGTACACTTAGTGCTAT
Organism: Polistes fuscatus; assembly: GCF_010416935.1. Taxonomy (NCBI): domain Eukaryota; kingdom Metazoa; phylum Arthropoda; class Insecta; order Hymenoptera; family Vespidae; genus Polistes; species Polistes fuscatus. The sequence goes on along the minus strand of NW_025113124.1, from coordinate 16,215 downwards.
ACGGCTATCCGTGATCCTTATATATATATTTTTAGCATTCACAAGGTTTACGTTTACGCTTTAGTTCCGTTTCTTTCATTCATCGAACAGAAAGGCTTCAAAACTGTTCGCTTGTTCTATTTATTTTTTACTTAACCTAACTTACTTATTTCTATATTTATATACACTATTTACAATTTTTATTATCAGTCTTTGGACTTAACTAGTCGATTCTTGTTATGGCACTTTTGTCCCTAGTTTGTATCAAAGTTCATCTATTCTGTCTTTTTCCTTCAATCGCTTAACCACCAATATTTCTTTACATTCCGCCGATGCTGGTCCTTACGATCTTTCTTAGATAGCGTCATTTTGTATATCCAGCAGTTGGATTGATTCTTCCTGTCCAAGAATTGGTCATATTCAATTGTCGTTTTCCTCGCTTTTCTACTTATGTGGTATATTATGGGGACGTTATTATTGTCCTGGATGTATCCCATTTTATCCAGGTAGATGAATGCTTCGGGTGGTATATATCCCGTCATTAGCGTTTTCTTGAAGTAAGAGTCGTTTGGATATGTTATTGCTGAGATTAGACTATTGCCAGGTACCTTCCTCGTGTTCACGAAATGATCTCTATTCAGTTTGAGAATATGCGTATCTATTTTGCTTGTATTTGCTAAATCGTATAATTTTGCGTTGCTTATGTATTTTTAGTAGTTCGAGTCAGCTGTTCTATATTTTCCCAGGCAGGCACGTAGACATTTTCGTTCGAATGACCTGATTTTTTCCATCGTTGCCGCATTTTGGTTGAACCAAATCGGGCTTTCATATGTCAATATTGGGCGGATTATCGTCAGGTAGCAGTTAACTTTAATTTTTGGGTTTAAGTGAGCATTATGCATTAGTCTCCCCAATTTCTGGAATCCCTTCTTTGCTTTCTCAAGTTTCTCATACATATGATATCTATAGGTTAAATGTATATCTATGTACACTCCTAGGTATTTTACCGTGGTTTTGTGTGATATTTTATCATCCGAGTCTTTCGCTTTTTTGATTCCAAAGCTCTTCCAATTTTTCTTCACATCTCGGTTCGCTTTGTCGAGTCGTGGTCTGCATAGTATCGTTTCGCATTTACTTGTGTTTATTTTCAGCTTCCAGGAATCGCAGTAGAATAATACTTCGTGAAAGGCTTTCTCTAATTGCTCTTGGATAATCGTGGCTTTTTTCCCTTTGTTATAGATGATCAAATCGTCGGCGAATGCTATTGCAGATTTATTATTGTTCGAGTTAAAACCGAAAAGTCTCAGTATGTCGCTGTTGTAGATGCTGAAGAGTATTGGTGAGTTGACTGTTCCTTGTTGAAGACCATTCTTCACTTCGAATTCAGTATTTGTTATCTCGTTACCGTCAGTCGTCACGAAACTTTTTTTTGTACCATGTTGTACGTTAATTTGATCAAATGGTCTGGAAATTTTTTCTTGATCATTTTGTATATAAGTCCGTCTGTCCATACTGTATCGAAGGCTTTCTCAAGATCTATTAAGCAAGCTCCCACGCATTCGTTATTATTGAGTGCCCAGCAGATGTCCGAGGTGAGTTTATTGACTGCGTGTAGAGTAGAGTGTTTGTGTTTGAAACCAAATTGTCTTTCCGGTATAATATCGTTCTCGTTACAGAAATTAGTTAGTGCTCTGTTAACGAGGATTTCGAAAACTTTTCCTATGTTAGGTAATAAGCTGATAGGCCTGTAGCTCGATGGTTCCGTAGCGTCTTTTCCTGGTTTTGGTATTGCTACTACCTTTGCTTTTTTCCAGCTGTCCGGAAAATATTTGTTGTTCAGTGCGTTATTAAAGATCACTCCGTATAGGTCAATCATTTTTACCGGTAGGTTTTTCAGAGCGATGTTTGGTATGTTGTCTATGTCTGCTGATTTTTTATTATTTAGCTTTCTGAATATTTTTATTAGTTCTCCCTTGTTGGTGAAGTAATTACAAGTTTCGTTCGAGAGTTTATCGGAACGGTTGTTCACCGAGAACTCTGTCACTGTAGTCTTATTGCGTTCTTCTTCAACAATTTCATTTTTGAGATTATTTACTGTCCTTTCAATCAGACTACATAGACGTTCCTTACCCATCTCGCTATTTTGGGTATGAATATTTTCAAAATGTGCCCCAATTACATTGAGCTTATCTTTCGGTTCGGCTATGATGTAGTTGTTCGATTGGTTCTTGCTTAATGTTTCTATATCCATGCCCGCTCTCTCCAGCAAGTCTGTATTATTTTCTGGTATCTGTAGATTCGCGATCGCTGCTTTCCCACGTGGTCTAAATATCCGGTTTATTATTGGGAACATATTTTCTGGATCGTTTTTTGGAATATCACGGATTTTCTTTCGCCAATATTTATTTATAGATATTGAGTATTCTTGTTTGAGTTGTTGTTTAACCTCCGATAATGTGTCTTTCAGCATCGTAAGTTCTGGATTATCATGATATTCGACCCTCCTGGACGAGAACTAGTACTTTCATCGCGGTATGGCCGTTAACGAGAATCATACATCTATTAATTGCTCTTAACAATTGAATTCGTAGCACTACTATGGAAAAAACAAAAGAAAATACTACAAGACGTCTCATACGTACGAATCTCAAAAAACACGATTTATCGGAAATTTTCGATCGATCTGGTAAAAAGATCTGACACAATTAATAAGGCAGGTTACAGATTTCCATCAATTCGTTAGGAATTAAATCGAAGAGGCAAGTGGATAACCGTTATAAACAAAAAAAAGTTACTAACATAACTCGTGAGAGCAGTCGTACTGAATTAATTATGTTTTCAAAATAATTTATCTAAAAACCTATTTTATTTAATTATTTTAGTATCGATGGTTCGCCATTGTCTCTTAAACCATGGCATACTTTATGCAGTGTACATTTTATCGGTGGCAAAAAATCAGATGACGAAAACAGTCCTAGTTACGTCCCACAAAGTTTCCCTACAATCGATTCTACAAACAAGGTTGACAAACATGGGACTTCAACTAGGCATCAATGTTTCATGGCACGCAAAAAGATAAAACTTGAAGTTACCATATTACAGCCAAAAATACAGATAATTGAAAATGTTAATGAAACAAATTCAGATGAATCTTTACTGGTCGATGAAGAATACAAAGTAAATGTGCCATTCGATACTAAATATATAGAATCCACATCTACTTATTATAGATATATTGATAATAATTACTGCGATGCTGAAATCAAAGTGGGACTACCAACAAATCCAAATAATGTAGTAAATAGTACTTGCCAAATAAAGGATCTGTGTTGCGATGAAGAAACGAAAAATTATATAAAAGAAATAAAATCACAGTTAACTTTTAAGAAAGATCATATGAAGGTAAATAATTAGTTATACATTTTGTAATTATATAAGATATTTCTTGCAAGCAAGAAGTATGTAGTCTATAGCTATTTTTTAATGTAGAACATGTTTTAATGTAGAACTGTTTTATTTTAAATATGTATACAATTATTTTAATATTTTCTTATTTTTTCCTTTCTCTTTTATGAAGGAATATAATAAAGCTCAAAAATAATGAAACAAACAATTGTGGTTCGGATGTAATTGTAAAAGAACAATTAAGCTAGGATTATGAAACACGATTGAAGTATGAAGATGATATCTCTGATATAAACGAAAAGATATTTGAAGAAATAATAATTGCTATGTAAATGTCTGAATAATAATATATAATAAGGCTAAAACAAAATCGTATTATTCTTTTTTCTGTTGAAAAATTAAATAACAATTAATCCTATAGATCCTGAAGACAAATTAATTTCAAGAAAATGTGAAGAATCATCATCAAATGAAGGAAATACCTGCTGCTCTGTCAGTAATTATGCAATCTACTGTCTTAGAAAATGATTTACAAAATATATCTATTACGAAATAGAAACGGAATACAAAGAGATAGATGTAATATGTATGTACATATTTACCCAAGTAAATAATACTTTTTTATTCATCGAAAGAAATTTATTGTTTTGTTATTATTTCTGCTTCAAGAAATTAGAAGATGATCTTGAAATTATAGAGAAACTTCATGATCATATTACTATAATGAATATAAATTTTATCGCAAAGCTTTAAAAAAAATTAATCTAATCTAGAGGCATTATGAAAAAAACAAGAAAAAAATAATTATTATATTTTTGACAATTTTTTAAATTATTTTTTAAATTATTAAATTTTGTCAATGTATCTCAAATAGAAAACTATATTTTCTTAATAAAATGTAATAAAGGAATAATTTTTATTTTTTACCATGTTAAGTATTACATCTGTTCGTGGCATGGATTTTCTATATACAGATTTTGAATACAGTCATGAAGCTGTAATAAAAGTGAAAAAAGTGGACTGAGAGAGACAGAGAATAGAGAAACTATGTTTTATTTCTCTCTGCATAGACTAGTTTCGCAGGAAGAGAAGTACCTGTGTACGAATAATGGTACAGAACTTAAAGAGCTCGGTAGGCGGCAACTCAACCTTATCAGTTGTTGATATCCGTCAAATTTCCTAATTTCCTTTCTACAGCTCAAATAAGACCGAAAGAATAAAAAATTTACAATACATCATGTATTTATGCACACACACACACACACACACACACACACTATCTGTAATACATTTAATAACTAGAGACGGCTTTTTTTGAAACCTAATTTTTTTTAAATAGTGCAATGAATACATGCATACTGTAATTATGCAACTTTATAGACAGAATATTAAATCAAATTAACGGAATCTTAAAAATAATATATTATTATATAATACTTGTTTGTAAGTCACTAAATTGAATTATGCTTAAATGCTCCTCCGTGGTATAATCTGATATTTTATTAAATATTTTTTTAACATGAGCTTTAGAAGCTGCATTTTATGATCCGATAAGATGGTTTGTTCAAATGCATGATTATCGTTATCATAAATGTGGACAGAAAACTAACCAATATAGTAATAATGGGCTCGACAATAAAAAAAGAAAATTTTTTCATACATGTTTTACCACGTCCTCCAAAACTGAAAGTAATCCTCCTTGATCTTTTATTCTCTACAAGCCCAAAAGACCTGATTTTGGATTAGACTCTCCCAGCATATGTCACACTCAAAATGCTTTGATACTTTTGCCAGCAATTTATACGACAACATTATTTGCGTAATCAGATACACTCCATGAATCTTGATTTAGCTCGTTTCCCATCATTGAGGTTGGAGTTTAAGTTTCATTATCAGAATTGGTATTGATTCTTAAAACTTTCATGTTTGATGTCCAATGACTTGAATAACTGAGAAACATTTAAAATTTAGTTTCCATTGATTTACAAGTCTAAAAAATTTCCGTTGCATCGTGGACAATTATCTGAAATATAATTTTTAATATAAATACTATATCTACATGCTTTAAAATAATTTTGCTGTACTCAATGTTAGAATATTGGCTGGTCGTCTTATACCTCACTGTTATTGTCTGTCAGTTATTCCTACTGTGTTTCTGCACTGAAACATCCTTTTGTTGCATTTTTTGTTTATCCTCATTTCTGCTTTAAATAAATCAAACAAATGAAAGCGAATAATTATATACACGATGAAAATGCAAAGCAGCCATTAGAGTAGCTAATAGTTGAACAATATCACTAATTTCGTTACCGCAAATCGATATTTTGTTGGAAGCGATCCTTTCTATTTGTTTTCGTCGATTTGTGCCACCTCAAGGTTAGAAAAACCATTACTTCGAAAAATGTTGATTAGAAGGGCTAATGTTTTAGCAGATGAAATATTTGCATTACACCGTACTTTTCGGAGAGTTTCATCTTGTGGGAGCCTACAAGAAAAAGTAGCTACAGACTTATAAAAATTTACTAATATTATAAATATAATATTTTCTTTCTTTCTTTAACTTTGATTTTAACTACTGATATAATATGTACAAAAGATCTTAATCTAAGCAAAGAAATAGACATAATTTACGGTTATGTACTTATACTTGCAAAAAAAATATTATTTTCGTATGTATTTAGCATATTTATATAAGTAGTATATAAAAAACATTATACTGATTGTGAATAGAAAAGATCAAGTTTTGATTTACACCAATCTTTCAATATTCCAACGAGCGTTGATCCGAATAAACACAATCTCTCTTTTCCTCTTTATATCTATCTACGTATCCCTAATATTTCCTCGGTTAAAGTTTATACGATATATTTATTATATTTAAGTCCAAAACATGAAGTAGGTACGTCGAAAAACAGCAGCAGCAGCAGCATGTAGAGGTGTAAATGGTAGAAAAAAGCGATTGTTAATGAAGGAAATATTCAACGGCAGCGGTGATAGCATCGGGAGAAATTCAAGTAACGAACAAACGCGAGTGTAAACGAAAATATTTCAAAATTTTAAGAGCTTTTGTCCTAATCCTATTAACAATAAGTAGAATGTAAACAGCATAATAAAGATTTCTTACAAGTTTTATTTGAATGTATGCGTGCTTATTTGCACGCATGTCTTTCATTGAAATGTTCTTTGTTTTTTCTTTCGATTTACAACCGTAAATACGTTAAAATTTTAAAGACGAGATTATTTCGATTTCTTCCTTACGTACGAATGATTAATTTTCTTTTAATTCTAATTGAAATAGCCCACACACATGTTCAATATTATTGAATAATATCTTTATTATATTATGCGTGATTATTTATTATTTACGATAATAGATATATTATATTATAATCTTAATAAATTATAGAAATAAAATAGATTTAATATCTTCCAGTCTAAAAAAAGGAGAGATAGTATAAGAATATTATGTTATAATATAATATAGGTATAATATATGTATTGTGTTTACTAATATATAATAATAATACAAATTATATTACATATGTATGAAATTAATAATTAATTTATAATTTTTGTTTATATATATAATGTTGATTGATGATATTCATCGAGTATGGGCCGTCTTTAATAGTATTTCGTTAAATGATATATATACTGGATTATATAAAATATTTGTGATGATTTTAGCCGATCGAACATAAGTGTACTTGTCGATGTATTTTACGTTCATTATGAATTAATTGAAGTTTTCCGTGTATACTTCATGTATATATTTCACTGTATGCTCACGCAACAGTTAAAAAATGTTTTGAATTGTTCATCCTCACTTTACTAACCTTCTCCTCTTTCTTTCCACCATTCGGGATGGAACGTAATTCTTTATAATAATTCGAATGTGATAAAAATTAAATTTTTACGTGACAAACATTTACGAATTGGCATTACAAATCGTTTTGAAATTTCATTTTCCTTCCGTATGTACCGTATATATACTTCCGTATATATATACCATATACACATTTCATTCGTAAATACATTCTACATTATATTCGCTGGCTGATGTCGATATAAAAATAGTAGATGTAATTGTGACAAATTTCTGTCGGAAAATTATCGATTTTCAATCGATATCCTTCTTTCCGTATAGTTCATTGACCAAGTAGTTAAAACGAATAAATAAAGGTAACCCCCGAAGAACACGATTATTTTGTTCCGTGTTCTTTGAAACCGTGTTGTTCGAGACTACAAAAAACGGGATTCCGTTTTAAGTGTAAAAATAAAAACAGAGTTACGTTTAAAATTTTCTTCTGTTTAATATAAAAAACTAAAAATTTTATATTGTTTGAATTCATATTGGTAAAATCTTCTAAGAAATCTTGTATTACTTAATTAAAATTAATCTTTTAATTAGTTTTGAAAAAACGTTTTATCTTAAATTCTTAATATCAAAATAAAAGTGTCGTATCCATCTAAGATACTATATAAATATTTATTATCTAATCTCTATGCAAGACTTAAATAACAATAAACGCTTTATTGTTGACAAAAATTTTTAAATAATATACTTACATATACATTTGTAAGTAATGTGTATGTAATGTGTATTTATTTAACACGTTCACGCCGGCGGCATATTTCTTGTTTCTTTCCCATAGGACAGCTATAATTAAAGTTTTTCTCTCCATCGGACGGCAGCTAATCCAGAGCGTAAAACGAAATTTAATAAAAAAAGATTATTTTCAATGAATATACGTTAAATTTTCATTATTTTGATTTTCAACTATATGGAAATTATTTCTACTTACTTAAGGATCTAAATATTTCATCGTTTATTTGCATCGTTTAATAGCACAAACAAATGCGTACCACCGGAGGTACGCGCAGGCGTGTAAATGTGTTAACATGTTAAATTAAAATTGAGAAGTCGAAGAAGTGATTTTTCAAATTTCGCGATGAAAGTTATAATTCCCTAATAATTCTGAAGAATTTTGCCTTTGATCATAAGTCTCTACTTTATCAAACAAATGACATATATGGAAATAATTTTTTATATCAAATAATATATGTAGTTTATTCTTTTTTAAAAGAATTACTCGAAAATGGAGTAGTTTGAAACCGTGTAATTCGGGAAAAGATATTCGCATTCTTAAAGTACCGTGATTTTCGGGGATTACCTGTATTTACCATAAACGTTTACGCTTACACATTACAATAATAAAAGCTCAGCCAGATGGCAACTCGTATTATTGCATGATTTAATATCAATTACAATCGGTGTAACATTGTTTTCGTCCATTACCCAGGAAGACCTGAGATGGATGACGTAATTCCAAAATCCTGTGATAGAATTCTACCACTTTCAAAAACATTCTCAGCAAATTATGAACCATCCAGTGTTTCTTTTAAAATCTTTTGGGACAATTTCGAATTTTGTTCCGGCTTCATTACGCAAGTATTTTTTCCAGAATAGAAAGAGATTTTACGTTACTCCAAACTATGTCTGGAATGGAATTATGGCTTTTTCTGAGAAGACTGTCTCAAGGACTCGGCGTATCTCTGAACACTTAATAAGCTCAGAGCCTCTTTGAATTGATTTTATTGAATGACCGAAACTTATGTTAAGGACATTGCGTACACATTTTGAATTTGGTGATTTTCAGATTTCAAAGTATTCGCAAAATATTTGTCATCTACGAAAAAAGATGCACTGATTATACTGAAAACATTAATAGTTTAATGATGTTTGTTATTGTTGAAAGTTGGACAATTATACGCATCACTGGGATGTACCCATGTGTGTGTATGAATGTTCATACGAATATGCGGGAGGGGATGAAGATTAGTAGAAGACTAGAAAAATTAGTAGTCGTTTTTTTCTGCGGTAGAACATGTGCCCCTGTATGTAGATTATTCCGTTGATATGTTTGTGTTATGACTTGTGTTTACTTTTATCTTTTGTAGTTGAATAAACGGTAAGTTTTTTTATCACCTATGTCCTTTCTATTTTATTGCTCCTAACGTCAAACTCTCACCATTTATGTATTTATTAATTAATTTAATAATAAACTTTCTAATTCTATGTATATTTGCTGTCTTATAAATGTTTACATTGCAATATTGTTTTTTATAATTTGATTGTTTAGTTCTAAAAATTTATAGGCTTGATATCAAACATTTTTTTTTAAATAGTCTAATATACTCTATGTGACGTTTGTTGATCTATAGCTATAATTTTTAATTGGCCTAATAATGCTTGATAGCATAGTATTTTTTAAGTTCGTTAAGGTAATTGTATTTGTAAAGATTGATACACATTTTCAAGACAATATGTGATATCAAAAGTTAAGTTTATTATCGAAATAAATGCCTAGATATTTTACAACTTTTTTATATGTGATATTGATTCCGGAGTCATCTTTCTTTTCATTCAAAGCAACGTTTTCCAATTTTGCTTTACAGTTTGGTAACAAGTAGATATTAATGGTGTGAATAGTATGTCTCACATATTTGCCTTGGTTTTTTTTTAGTTTCCACAGATATAGTAAAATTCATAAATCTTGTTAAATAAATTTGGAAGATTAGACTTTTTACATTTGTAAACGTTATCGTTTAAGTCACTGGGCTACTTGGAAGATGACGGAACTTATAAAAATATAAACAGACCAACAAAACGTTAAAGGGTTTTTCTCGGAATTGGCAAGCCATGGGTCGGATTTATTTACCGGGAAGAATACCCTGATGATATACTACTATATCAAGTTACATCCGTAAACAGTATTTTGCAAGTGTTGATGCCTCTTTGCAAGAAGGAAAATATTGATTTTTTTTGTCGACAGAAATTATTACTAGCTATTTATAAAAATATGTTACAAATGGTTTCAGATCGATATTCGAAACATCATAATGGAGCTGACTTGAACGGAGCTATTTCTTATGTTTCGTCAAGTTAAAAAACTGAAAATGCGTTTTTATTTAATGCGTGGTTATTTGAAACTCTCTTATATCGAAATTAAGAGACAATCTTTTAATATACACGATGTTTAAAAGTTCGGACGATATTTTTAAAGTGTTTAAAAATTATTCTTTTCATTGAAACTCATATAATAATATTATGATCTATAAGATATCTTTCTCTTCAAATAAACATAGTTTTTAGAAATACTTATATTCCCTAAACCAGCCAATTATTATCATAATTCTTATAAATTGATCGTGACAAAATTTCCTTTTTTTGTTACAAAAAAAATTATTTTACAAAAAGGATGCATACGAAAATTTTCCTTAATTAAAAAAATATGTAATTTAAGACAATTATTTTAAAATCGTTATTATACTTAAAAAAAATGTATAATATAGATTTTTGCTCCTAAATAAATTATTTATAAAAGTATATATTTTCTTTCTTTTGTAAAAAGAATTATTCATTATTCCTTTAAAAATTCCTAGAACTTTATATTAGTTTAAAGCCTTAAGGCTCGCGTTACTTCTCAAGAATACTTAAGAAAAAAAATGGAGTTATATTGATATGGTAAATTATTCTTCTAAAACACTGGGACGTACATATGCGTACGCTGAGTTTTCTGTTATATTAAAATTTTTCAATGGAAAAAAGGTTTCAATTATTTTCGTATATGTTCATTGATTTCAAATTAATTTCGTCGTCTTACAATCTTATTTTTTTTAAATAAGTAAGATAAAAAATAGAAAATAATTTTAATCATTTTGTTTTCGCTTTAGAAAATGCTTCGCTCAGTAAGTTAAGATGATTTATTATAATATAATGAAGAATACCCTATTCGGATATTTATTCTTCTGAATTCCAATAAAGAGGTTTCATCTACCCTTATTATTCTCTTCAAAGATGTTTTTTATGTTTATCTAAAGATTCAAATAATACACGATGAGACGATAAAAGAAATTGTTTTCTCTCTAATAAAGTTTAGTCCATCCTACGAAAGTATGGACGTAGCCAAGATATTCCATATAACAATATACAGTTGCACTGCTAACTTTTAAAGCATCCCTAAAATGAGCAGTCGTCCAGGAAGGATTCGTTGTTATTAATTCCGATAAAAATCCTATACAATACTGCTAGTTAAGGTATTTAATGGATACATATTAGGGTAATAAATATCATATTCAATAAAAATATTAAACCAGAATTCAATTGTCGCTAAACATACGTCAGGAAACTGATAATTATCCAACGACAGAACTTCTTCTGCAGTATTGTTAACACTTATGCCTTTTCTAAAATTTACCCATAATATGTGCAACACGACTTTCAATTTCCAATCCATTTTCAAAAGTATTCAACAGTGACCGAAAACTCATCAATAGAAGCGAATCTTAATATGCAAGTATTCAAATAACTCTCTATATTAATGTTAATCTTTGATTATTTATTAATCTCGTTGTACTCTGTTGCGATCGTAGATAACTTTAAAATATTTCAAATTGGAATAAGTATAATAGTTGTACTGCTGTGTGGAATTGATTTGATAATAGGTATAATTGTTAATAGCACTAATTAGAATTTCTCGTAATACATAAACAATAATATCTTAAAATATATGACTTTATCGTTAGTGATGGAATTTTATAAATGATTTGATTGTCGTTATTCTGACTGAATGTCCTTGTGCCAGCTAGTGTTGATAAACATGGATTTCAATATTATTGTAGAAAGTGTCACAAGTTCATTGCGTATCGAAGCGTAACCGTTTACTTCTATTAGTTTTTTATTACTAGATTGCGGATGTTAACGCAAATATTTATTTTAGATGGAAGAAAATAAAGATTTTGAATTTAAACAGAAGTTTATTACATCATTTATATTTATCGAAAATGTGTTTGTTATTTTGCATAATTTCCATATAATGCATATGCGTTAATTTTATTACATATTCCGTACATATGTAACAGCATATGCATTTCACTGTGTACATCTCAGAATATACGTTCTATCCATCATTGAGCTCTTACACGATAACGGAGGTCTAAAGTCACATCCATTCCTAAACTATCCTTGGGAAACGCAAATACAAAATGTGCCGGAGTAGCGTGATTCGCACCACTAGTGAAGGGACAACACGACGTGAATTGTACCCCTCAGAATCTATAATGTTCTAGAGACAAAATTTAAAATGTAAATTATAAAAGTGAAAACAATGCCTGAAGAAAAAAACTTCTAGGTTTAAGCGGGAGCGTATAAAAGAACTTAAAGCTTGAGGACTGGTAAAATACGTTGTTATTTTTTCGCGACTTAAAATAAACTTTCCTCAAATTTTTGGCTAGCACATACACACTCTTGTCCGTGATATTTAATTAAAGAATGAAGAACGAGCAGCCTTAATGATAGAGTTATAGGCTAGGCCAGTGATGACGAACTTTTTTAATGCGTGGGTCAAATTCGGCTTATCGTCGATTGCAGCGCTAATGCGTGGGTCAGCAGGAGGAGGCGAATCAACTTTAGGAACTTAGAATCAAAAAAAGGCCATAAGTTCGGAATAAAATTTTAGTAATCTTATTAAGAAACCTTCTGATGTTTATGTTCGGATAGTTTTTTAAAGTAAGGTTTATACAGTGGTCTTCCTCTAAGATATCCGTCAGTAAGATATTACTTTCCCTCAATTTACTCTACTTCTCTATTCATTTTTCCCACTCTTGACGCAAATAGTATCCCTTCTTTCTTTCTGTATTCCTTCTTCTTTTATAGCCTCATCTCTTTCGAAAGGAAAGGGGTCCCTCTTACTCTGTGAAATATTTTTCTCGGAACCAGAGCCACGAGCTTGATATATCAGGGGGGACCACTGTATTGCGCATTCATTAGTTTTTCACATTCCCAAGCTTATTTCTTTTCGTCGATTATACAAAATTCATTTACAAGAATAATTTTTCACAGAAATACGTTGATTCAAATATCGTTAAAAGAGCAAGTTTCTTAATTGATTTAAAATTATTTGATAAACATTCCCATATATTTAATAGAATATTAAAAATTTTAATATTTGTTGATTATCTACGCGTGGGTCAGCATCGGATTCGCGGGTCATAGGTTTGCCACTCGTGGACAAGGCCGTTCAACGGAACGTGTATCGGTCTGAAACCGATATCTTGAATAAACATACGTACATTAGGTATTTGACCGTATCTTTGGTTGATATAGCTGCTCCATTTATGGTCACAGGAGAATATGTGAGCTTACGCAGCGTGATGGTTATATGCGTCGATTTACTTTTGTTGATATTTACACGCCATTTTGTGACATCAACTTTCTATTATTCGCATATGACGTTGAAGCATATCAGTCGCGTTGAAGAGATCGCAGTCCGATGATTACAAAGCTGTATAGTCCGCAAATATTGCCGTAGTTACTTCCTCTGAGGTAGGTAAGTTAGCAGAGTAGATTGCATATAGTATGTGTATTGGGTGTAGAATTCTCTAACATGGAGTTCTGTGGCGATTGTGATAAGCTAACGATGAGGAAGAAAAAGGGTTAAATTAAAATAAAACACTTTTTTGAGCCAATAGAAAGTGTAATACTTCATTGGCTTGTCAGGAAAAAACTTTGCGGCTTAAAAACCCTGGTTGATGGATTCGATACAATAAGGAATGGCGTCCACCAAAGATTGGACACGCGGCTCATCTCTGGCTCGCTTCGTTTGTATATAGATACAATAATGAATCTCACCACTCGCTCGTCTATGGAAATGTAAAGAGTTCTTTTACACTTCGCTTACTCTCTTGATCGATGCGCGTATTTCGAATATAGCTAAGAATCTACGATCTATACGAATCTTACAGCGAGGGTGGGGGTGGTGCCTTGGGTCTTGCTACGCGTAAGACACGGAGTCAATCGAGTTTGGAACTGTTCGCGAGTAAGATCGATTGTGTGTAGATACAGTCACCCTGTGTGTAGTTTTGTTCTAGTGTTAGTCTTGCGGTTAAAAGTTCAGATTATCACCATTTTTGCTATTGGCAACTTGATTTCATCGTGTAACAAATACATGTATATTAAAAAATATGATACTTTAGTCTTGTTTTCTTAAAAATGAATTGTTATTTGATATAACTACTTGCGCAATGTATGATCCTGATGGACTCCTTACAACTGTTCAAAGGTTAAAATAAAAAATCTATTAATGTAGGATGAAAGAGATCGTTTCTCGGAAATGCATTTGTTTGTCTAGTTACGCGATGTTGCACCCAAATATCTCAAATATTTCTTATTGAAAATAAATTAATAATCTATACGTTTTATAGTCAGGAATGGTCGGAAGGTTTCGAAAAGAACGGAAGAAAAAATAAAAAAGAAGCGATCTGTTGTTAGTTAGATCAGTTTAGTTTTGTTTGAATCAGCGATAGCTAATAGTTGGTAAGCTAATAGATGTGTAACATTATATCTGTTTAATTTAATAAAATTACTTTAATTTATTATTCACTATAACTTTTATTATATCTCTATATTAGCAAGAAGAAAAACTGACATCAGAATAATTAGGTACAAGACACTTTAAACGGTTGTACTACCTGCACAAGCATTGTATTTTTTTTTCTTCACTAATAACAGTGTTCAATAAAAATAATTAGATAAAACTTTCACAAATCGCGCGAGCACTGTGGTTTCTTAAAATTATTTCTTTCGAAAATACTTTCGCGTGGTTTGTAGATTGTTGAAACGTTGTATGCAACTATCAAGAGGTATATGGTGCGTTAAATATATAATCAAGCTTATGTACTGATGAAATCCAATATTAAAACGGAACAAGAAATAACGTCATCCTCTCTCCCTTGACCCCTGCATTCCCTTTCTAGTCACCCTCGCGTACTACCCCATTTCTTCCCACCACACCTCACCCAAACCCTTTCACGATCTCATCGCCTCTTCCCTTGGCCCTGTGATATCCTTCTCCCCCCCTTCGAAGAGCCCCTGTTCAACGAAGGCATTTTCACAAATCACGAAGACGTGGGATATCCCCCGCCCCCTATAATTACATGATGATAGTTATGATACTCGACGTATGGAGTTTCGCATCACTAAGTGTTACAGAAAAGTTAATAAAGAGTATGCATAATCGTTTACAAGATGTTATTCGTGCCAAAGGTGGTCATACTAAATATTAAAGACTTCAAAGTTATCCGTTCAAATACAACTATAACTATATAATCTAAAGAGTCGTAAGTCCATCCAATATTAATAATATGTCGGTAAGTTTTGTATAATA
The DNA here is from genome assembly GCF_010416935.1 of Polistes fuscatus. Lineage (NCBI taxonomy): Eukaryota > Metazoa > Arthropoda > Insecta > Hymenoptera > Vespidae > Polistes > Polistes fuscatus. The sequence goes on along the minus strand of NW_025113124.1, from coordinate 604 downwards.
TACTTATTATAATTAATAGTATATCATGGCAAATGTTCAAGGACTTTCGTGAGTCACTATATGTTTTAACGAGGAAATCAGTATATTATTTTCGCAATGTTTGCATGCAGTCATTGGCCATAGTTATTCGCCGAATATAAAGGAATGCGTCGTTTGTAAAACGTTCATAAGTTGAAAAATGGTATTTATTTGATCATAACGAGTTAATAAATTATGTGTTTTTTAATTTCGTTTCGTTTTGATGGAGTAAAGTTTCAATGACAGCGTGTTTATCAAATCTGTTATAACGTATCTTTTATCATAGTACACATTAAGAACCACTTTTTGTGGCTTATAATTTATAAGTTTTGTTTTATTATCGGAAGTGATTTTATTTTTAAGAGCATTTTTCTTCTTTTTTGTTTAAAGTGAACTTTACTTGTATGTCTTTGAACTCTCTATTTTTCACAACAACGTTTCTATTTATGCCTTTATTTTTTAATAATTACGTCATCTAAGCGAATAGCGTACATTTTAGCCCTTAATTAAACACATTCAGTCGAAATTATACTATTTTCTTCTTTCATCGAACCTATTTTTTTGTAATTCGCGCGCGGAATCTCGT